>NC_080424.1:89948604-90178604 GCF_029873635.1 Malania oleifera
AATTTCGTAGGAAAGGATGATTAAGTAGCTTCACAGCCGATGGGCGTTCTGCAGGATTTCTACGGAAACAAAGCCGGAGGAAGTCCTTTCCTTCTGAAGATAATGTTTCTGGGATAGGCGGGGATTTGTTCAATACCTTGAACATAGCAGCAACCTGACAGAGTTGAGACAACAAATTAAACCTTAACAAAAGAAGCACATATATGCATTGAATCAACTCATTGTTTTCTTTACAGCATCTTGAACACAAATTTATTGCATAATAAGGAGAATTACTATAATCACCAAAGAAAATGAGTGATTTTTCTGAAGGGCCTGGTCCTGATCAAGTTATAAGAAAATAAATTGATAAAATAAAATTCTGCTTTCTAAAAGAAGTAGCTCTTTTCAAGACCTGTTTCAAAATACAATGAACCAAATTTAATTTGCAGGCAACAAGCAAGAGGGTTCCACAAAGAAACTTGAATGCAGCATTTATCTACCCATGTAGAAGAAAGTATCACTTCCCCCAAATTTTGTCCATGAGTAGAAAGGAACAACCAAATACTATGTTGAATATTATGAACAGTTATGAAATGTTACACAGGAATAATGGGGGAGAAGCTGAAATGCTTCATAATGCATCAGAATTGTTGGGCTCAAGACCACCCACACCCAATCATACAAAACACAATGCACAAAGCAATGAAATTGCAAGAAATAAGAAAGAAAATGGCACAACCTGACAACCACAAGACAAGAATTTATGCAGTTTAGCACTCAGCATCTACAGCCACAGGCGATCTTGCAAGAATCAACTACTAGATTACAAGAAGAAAGATTGAACACTCACCTCCTCAGAACTTGTAAACATCCTAAAAACACTCAAACCCAAGTACCCAAACTACCTATAAAACCTAAGGTAATATAAACAAGCATTAGAAAGATTGATAGAGAAGAGCTTAGGAGGAAGAACCTGCAACCAGTTACTGTGTTACTGCTGTTTGTTACTGCTGTGTTTAGTAAGCGTGAGTTAGTAAATGTAATAAGGCCATTCTTGTGTACTTGGTATATATTATAAACAGAGAGAGACACCTCATTGTGATTAGGTCTTCCAATTTACCCAATTCTTCAACCGTAGTAGTACAGCATGGTTCTGAAACCTAAACCCTAATTGCCACAGCCACCACCAAACCGAAGCCTAAAACCCTAAATTTGCTGCACGTTACCATCATAGGAGAATAACCAGCATCAGCTTAGGCCTAAAAACCAGCAAGCAGCTGCCAAAAGCCACAACAGTCACCGGAAATTCCCTGGACAACACTGCCAGCTCATGAACGCAAAAGCCCATTTAGATTTTGCAAAACCAACACCATAGCCACCCACTGCCCACCACTGAAATCCCATCGCCAGAGCTGCTCCCACACTCCCTCAAATGGCGACCGAAGGCCAGCAGGGGGACCACATGTGCCAGCGCATGAAGCTTCTTACGGCCATGTTTCTAGGCCGAGTTGTTCCTACACTGTTTGAATCCCTCTCTATAAACCTACTATTGAGTTTTGGTGATGGTCTTTTGTCCAAAAATCTCAACTTTTTAGTTGCTGTTGTGTGGCACTCCAGGAATGATTGTTTGGTACTGCCTCAAGCTGTTTATCAACGTTTATTGAGTTCATTGGGCCTTTGACAATGGTATTTGCTCAGTTTGTGGGTTGCTCCGATTGTCAAAGGCCGTGAGTGTCTTGATGGAGGCCATGAATCCCAATATATGTTGTTTGCTGTGCATTTATGATTTGCTACATATCAACGTTGTGTGTGTTGGATGGAGTCCCCAAATCCCGAAAGTATGTTTACCTTGTTAGTCACTCGACTACTCATGAACAACATACTATAACTGTCTCAGAGGAGGAGTATTCGAGGTTCTTGCAGTATTAGGCATCCCAACAAGCATCTCATCATATTGCACCTTCTGCTCAGAAAGGTAATCGTATAGTCTGCATGTCATCAAGCATATCTCCCACTAGTCCTTGGGTTATCAATTCAACTGCCACTGACAGGTGTAACCAACTTCCTTTTTGCCCTCTAGTATTCTAAAAATGTACCTCAAGTTACCCTTGTTGACAAGTCCATTGCTACAGTTAAGGGGATAGACACAGCAGGTCCTACTCCCTCAATCTCTCTTTCTTCTGTTTTGCATATTCTTAAATCCCCTTCAAATATTATGTGTGTTAGTAAGATTACGAAGTCACAATATTGTCCTTGTTAGATTACAACTTTACCTAAAAGCTTAAAATGTTAGGTTGTGGGCCAACAATGTGTATCAAGCTTTTAACACTCCCCTGCACATGCAATCCAATAGCATGTGGAGAGATAAACACACAACAAAATAACACCCATGATAGGGAATATAGTAATTTTTTAAACACCACACTATGAAAGCAGGCAAGAAGACTAGAATCCAGGACCTCCTAGTAACCAACTCTGATACCATGTCATTAGTTTACCAAAAAAACTTAAGCTGTTGGTTTGTGGGACAAAGATTAAGCGCCAAAACTGCGTAATTAGGCATCTTAATCTATGCATTATGGCTTCTATTTTTAATTAAATGTCTAATTACATCCAATATTTTAACAAAGTACCCTATTTATCATTTTTGAGTTTTATTGAACAATTTATGAATTTTTAGTAATTTTTTATCGCAGAAAAATTTCCGGGAGTCAAAACCGGCACCAGTTCGTAATCTGCGCATAACTTTTCCGTCCGAGCTCCGATCGAGACGATTCAAATTTCTGGAGAAATAGGAAAGGATTATCTACAACTTCCCTGTTTTGAGTTTCAAGTGAAACGGACTCTAGGAAGGTTAAACTTGGCTGTGAACGCGGAGAACAAAAATGAAGAAAAAAAAAAAAGAAACAAAAATAAAATAAAATCAGTTTTTCTTGATGTGACCCGGCCATGCATGGCCAGGTCGGGTCTCTTAGTGGATCTGGGTAGGGCAGCCACCAGCCTTCCTTTTAAACTCTTCCTTACCCGAGCGCAGCTGCTGTGCTCTCTTTTCTTTTTTTCCTTTCTTTTGTTTTGGTTTTGTTCCTTCTTCCTTCTCTTTTCTTTTCTTTTGCTTTTCTTTTCTTTTCTCCTTTCCTCACTTCTCCTCCCTCTGTTTCTCTCCCTGAACTCTCCCCTGCTCTCTTTCTCTCTCTCAGTTTTCTCTCCTCTCCCTGTTCTCCTCTTCCATCTCCAGCCTCTGTAACCCGAGCTCCTCTGTAACCTGAGAACTCCCTGCAGCAGTTTGCAACTCCAGCAATGGCAGCCCTTCCAGCAACCTCTCGGCCAGCACTCCACAGCAGAGCAGCTTCCTCTCCGGCCACCATCCGAACACCGCACAACAGCCACGGCCACTGTTTTCTCTTTCTTTTTTTTTTTATCTTTCCTTTTTATGTTTTATGATTATTAGTTAAGTGGAAAGTGTTAAGATTTAGTTTTTTTTAAGTTGTTTTCTTTTTCCCTTATTTCTTCCTGGCATTTAAATATTTAGTTAAGTACTGTTGATTTGGAGTGGATTTTAATTAAAGGTTTGAGCTTTAAATTTTCTTAGTTATTATTAGTAGATTTAAGTTTTTTTTTTTTATATCATTATTAGAAGTAGTTTTGGTTGGATTATTTTTCATCGGCTTGGGTTAATTTCTTGTATATATATATATAATTTCTTTAGGATTTGAATTCATTGTCTTACTTAGAGTGTATTAGGAATTAATTTTATTTGTATTTGTGTTTGATGGAGTTTATTTTAAAGTTGCATGTCTGAATTGCGTAGTAAGGTTTTGAACTTTGAGCTTGCTTGATTAGACGTAAGATTTCTGTTCTCGTTGTTTAATTCGGTGCATGTTAGGATTAGAGTTTTAATTCGTGTGTTCATTTAATTTGTCAAAATAAGTCTCAACTAATCTTGAAAATCCCAAATCTAAACTGAGTTCAGTACCTTTTTATTTTCGATTGAAAGAACGTAAAATTTGAGATTAAAACGCATTCCCTGAGGAGACAATCTAGCCTTTGGGCTGAATATTACACGACAGAACTCCTATACTTGGGATTGCCCTAATGCTACTCATTTTTTAGAAGTGAGTCAGCCAACAATGTATATCAAGCTTTAATAGTTCTATAACCTTCTTTCATGATTCTATTGTTTATTCAGGATCTGAAGATGGCAAAGATGATTGGCATAGGATGTGGGACTGGTGGACTATACTACTATGAGTTGCTCTCTCCTCTTATTGCCTACTGTATTGCTGTTCCACCACTTCAAATCTATTTTCCAGTTGGTTTCACTATAGTAACTTCGTCTCTGATCATGTGCAGCTCCACGCTTTACTACCTCTACATAACTGAGCTCGTCGGGTAACCCCTTAAGCATCATATCCATTCCATTTCACAGCTTTATATCGACAGAACCGCATTGTCTACACGACATACCCAGGATTTTTCAATGATTCCTTTTCAATCTATCTTCATCCCATTTCAACGATCTGCGGAAACTCCACCAACCTGAGGCTTCCCTGCCCTATGGAATTCTCAATGAAAATCTTCCCCCCAAGTGTAGCAGTTTCTTGACAACAATCACTTTTCCAAATTTGTTTGACACAAATCTAACTGTCAATGATCCTCCGAGGAATTTCAACTACTTTATCCATGGAAATTTAGTGCTCTGCATCCAAAACTCCATCATCCGTTCCTGGAACCAAAGAACCTCATTATTTAGCAAAACACAGTGAGACATCTTACTACCTAACTTCTCCAGAATTCAAAGAGCTCCCGACGGCGGTATCTATCCAAAAGAGAATAGTTTTCTGTCTATTAAGGTGGGTATGGACATTGTGGATGCTCCAGAACTCTCTCTGTACCTTCTTCATCAACCAAAAATTCTTAGGAAGAATGGAGAGACGATACTAGCGGGAAGACAATTTCTCTACTACCCAAAGATTTGTCAGAACCTCCGCATGGCCAAGGAAGGGGCGCTGGTAATTCCCGATTTCTCTAATTTTCGATGAGACTTTCTAATGGTGAATTGAAAGAGATTCCTGATCTTAGCAATGAAGAAGGCAGAATTGATCCGTGAGGGCCGATGACATGTGGGATAAAAGACTTATATAAGAATGTAGAAGCAATCAGCATAGGTGCCTTCTTGTAGGGTGAGGGCACTGGGAGGTGAACATTACGGTTTCTAGTCAGAGTTCATCTTTGCATCAACAAAGGAGGAAAGCACCACCCCGCTGTTGCAGAGAGAGGATGTCACTGGATACCACACTAAAACATCCGATGTCATTGAATGCCTTCACTAAAACGTCATCAGTCTAGATAGTTGGCTGCCACTGCTTCGGAATACGCCAGCAACGACCCTTGATTATGCAAAACGTACATAACCAATAAATATCCTCTTCAGTTTCACTGTATCAAATTAGAATTTCAGACTTCAGAGCTTCCTCCATCACCCAGTCCCAAATCAGAAAACCCTAACCCTAAGTCCTAACTTCTGTCCTCCTAAGTCCATTGCTCGCCAGCTTGCAAATTACGATCCTCCTTCGTCACTGATTTGCCATCCTTATGATCCTCCATCACCGATTCGCATCCTCCAGTGACCCAGTCCTCTAATTCACCATCCTCCAGTGACTCAGTCCTCCAATTCGCCGATTCACCATACTCACGATCCTCCGATCAACCGATCCTCCTTCCTCCTGAACCTCAATTGCAGATTTGCCTCGCAAAAGCCAATGCTTACAAACCCATCGACCATTGCTGAAAATGAATATTACAATTTTGCAGCAAGAATTTTGCAGCTAGACTTTTGCAGGATTTTACAGCATAATTTTGATTAACCAAACTAACCAAAATAAAATTCAGTCAGGTGGGGGTTCGGTTATACTCTCCAATTCAGCTCAGTTTGTTTAGGGTATATGGTTAACCGAAATTTTCAATGAATTCGATTAATTCACCGAATTCACCATACGAACCAATTGCGTAGTCCTACTTGCCATGCCTCAAAGGTGCACCAAATACAAGTATCTTGTGTTCAAGAACATATGGGTGTAGGTTGGGCAGGGTCACCTTTCGACAAGAGATCTATAGTTGTATATGACTACTACATGTTTGTTGGCAGTAACCTAGTCTCCAATAAGAGCAAGAAACAAATTGTGTGGCCCATTCAAGGGCAGAGTCAAAGAACAGGGCCCACATTACATGTGAATCAATTAGGCTAAAGAACATGTCGGAAGAAATCGGGTTTCAACAATTTCAACCAATGAATTGATGTGTGATAACCAAGTTGTTATTCGTATTGCCTCCATTCAAATCTTATGGTCAAAACACATTGAATTTGATTGTTATTTTGTTTGGTAGACACCTTTGCATAAGCAAATAGCAACCACTCAAGTGGAGATCAAATACCTACCAACTCTTTTATTTGTTCACTAAAGTTTAGGGGTGAGGAAGGGTGAGGTTTAATCCATTTCTAACAAGCTAAGAGCACATGATATCTATGCTCCAGCTGGGGAGTATTATTGGTTATTTAGCTGGGCATTACTACTTATGTTAGTAAGGGCATTATGGTCATCGCCATGTACTTGACATATAGTGCAAATAATGAGTGACACTGTTTCTGTGATTAGGTTTTCCAAACCTGACCACTGGTAACAGTAATAGTAATAAAATACAATTGAGACCTGACCTCCCAACAAAGAAAAAGGGATCTGTCCAGTCAAACCCCATAAAGGGTCCACATAGCAAAAGGCATAGAAGAAGCATCATGATACAAAAGAAATTTAGATGTTAACAAAGAGCATAAGGTCTCATTTGCCACAGCAGAACTTGTGATCATGAAACCAAACAAATCAGCAAGGACAATTTTATGGTAAGAACGATATAGTTCTTCTTGAAAAACAAATAATACAAAAAAATAAGCAAAATCAGTACACCACTCCCAAAACATCTCCTAAGACAAATATGAACATGCTAAGTTGTGACCATGCTTATAATTTTTGCTAGCCCATGACTTGATAACCAGCTTACCCCTGAAACCTCACTCCAAGGAGGACTCCCATTCAGCATCTCAATGATGGTACAACCCAAGCTCCATATGTCAACAGCAAAAGCAAGTTCAGGATTAGTGTTTTTCTGTGCAGTATTGAGCATGACCTGCACAAAAGAAATCACTTTTTAAGTACCACAAAGACGTCTAAGACTTTGAGTAACATATTAAGTTACTATCTGCCAAGTCAAATACCTCTGGAGCCATCCAATATGGACTTCCCTTCATAGAAAGCACAGATCCTTGTCCAGTTAGCTGAGACATGACGATAGAAATTTGAAAAAGAAAAGAGGAGAAGGAAGAGTCAATAAATATCAAGCTGCATGAATAACTGAAAATAAATAACACCACAAAAATTGTTAGCATAACCCATGCTTGGTGTGCCCAATATAAGGAATAGGACAGAATAAAGTGTCCTAATACCATGGTTGGGTGTAGAGCTGGCCAGTTTCACCAGCCACCCCCCTTCAACCGCTCCACACAAACATGCGCCAGCCACTGGGCTTAACTAACAAAAGTATGAAAAATTGTGTGACTGACATAGTTTTAGGGAATTTTTGTCATTTTCACATTTAACCAATCCTATCTTATGTTGAACTGAACAATATATTGGATAGCAATTATCTTGTCCCTCATAGATGACAAGCCACACACCAGATAATTGTCGCATCTAATACAATTCAATTTCAGTTTGGCCTAGTCCAGTCCTGTGAAACCTAAGTTCGAAACAAATTCACCCAAAGAGAATAAATGTTGGCCCACTCCCCTTGAGTTGGTTCAAACTGATATTTGGGATCCTCCTAGGAGTCAAAGGGTCTTATGTTTTCTTTTATTGATGATTGTTCTATAGTGACATGGATCTTCTTAAAGATCAAGTCATCAATCTGAACTTTCATCTGATTTTTTTTCAGTCAAATTCAAAAAAAATTTGGATCTTCAATTTTATGTTTTACGCTCTGATAATGCCCTTCAATACATAAAAGGATCTTTGGCCTCTTTGTGCCAATCATGGTATCCTACATGAATCATCAAGTATCAATACCCTGCAACAAAAAGGAAAAATATATAGACATTTGATTGAAGTTGAACGGATTATGATGATTCATATCCAGTGGTACAGAATATATATATTTTTTCTTTGCTAATCCAGTAGTCTATAATATTTGTTCATAATCCCATATGACCCCAAAAGAAGTAATCAAACTTTGTGGGACCTAGTTGTTGGTGGAGAATTTTGCTCGACATGCATTATTATGTAAAAAAATTATTGATCAAGTAGACCTCTCGGTTTCTAAACTAAAGTTCCATTGAAAATTTTAATTTAGGACCAGGAATAGTTTTCACATATTAAAGGGTGCTTTACTGATTTTACAGCTTTTCTCTTTGCATAGGGCATGCAGAAGTACAAGAGATTTTGGACAAAAAAGATAGATATTATCTAAATGCTACACCCAGTGCACAAGGCTCCCACACCACATCAAGATTCTAGGGAGGGCATGATGCACACAGCTTTACCTCCACATTCAAGGATACCCTTGACCCTCAAGTTTGACAGTAGCACCCTCACTGTCGGGTTGAGGCTCAACCTCAAAACAATAATAGAAAACAAAAACGATATTACTAAATAGAAAACAATAATTGCCTCATCTAAAAAACATAAGCACAAAACTTCTAAGAGCGATGTATTCTTACTGTTTTTCAACCATTTGCCAATGACGTTCGCATAAATGACAATCTTAATGTTGAGAATTCCACTTGTGAGTTTGTCCCACATTGAAAAAATTGAGTGGATGAGTGCTTATATATATGATTGGGCCCAAGATTCAATAGGCTTAAACTTTTGGGTCAAGTTAGTGTCCACTCATGTGTATCAAGACTACCTATGGACTCCTCTAGTGCTAACAAGTGGTATCAGAGCCGACAGTTCGTAACTCTAGGCAAGCGACATTGTAAAAAAAGTTTAAGCATGAAGCTAATTCTCCTTACGTGCTAACAATTGTTGGAGGACCAAGTGTGTGATCGAGGCCAATAAGGATCATCTAGGCTTGGAAGATAGATCCGAATAGGGTCAAGATGTAGGAGGTAGGATTGGTTTGGAGGCACATGGAATGCAATCCGAGGCACATTGGGCGTGGTGGTAAGGCCCACTTGAGCAGCTATTAGAAAATTGGGCTTACTCCTATAAGGGAGACAGTTTCCGTTCAAGCAGGAGCAGTTGGAACTCACAAGTGAGGGGGAGATTGTAGAGAATTCCACTTGAAAAAATTGAGTGGATGACGGGTGCTTATATACATGGTTGGACCTAATAGGCTTAAACTTTTGGGTCAAGTTGGCGTTCACCCATGTGTATCAAGCCCATTTATGCACTCCTCCGGTGCTGACACTTAACTATGTTCAAATTCTAGTCAAAATAAAACACGAGGGAAAACATATCCGACATCATTTTTGTCTTCAAGTTCTGAATACTTGATTTCTCTACATTAACCAATAAACAGGAGCAATAATCAAGAACTAAAGAAAACAATGGCTCCATAATTTCCATTTGGCAAATGCCACAGTACAAGTGCACAAGTAGATACATAGTTCTCCACAGACATCATATTCATAACTCATTTAGTGAACTCGGACATACATGCCATCATACAAAACTACATTAATACAAATCAAGAAAACAAGTGTATTCATGAGCTTCCAGAAGTTCCAATTTCCATGTAAATTTAAAAACAATTCAATTGAATAGCCATGTTGACCCTGAAGGTTGGGCACAAAAAATACAGGAATATGCTTTGTCACTAGGAATTCTCACCAAATTTCCCAGTTAATGAAACCAGTATGTCAACACATAACCCATGCAATCTCTTGGCAAGACCAGCCAGGATGTTGACACAATACAGTGGCACAGAGGCCCTGGGCCCAACATAAGTGGAATAAATGTTCTTTTTTATCAGTTCAAAACAGAAAATTCTTTTAATATGAAAACTTAGAACAACTAGAATTAGGGGTGTACAAAATTTACCGAAAAACTGCAAACCGGACCAAAACCGAACCATCTGAAACTTCAGTTCGGTATTTCGGTTTCGATTTCGATTTCGATTTTGAGTTTGTAAAAAACCAACTTTCCGGTTTCGGTTTCACTTAAAAACCGAAAACTGATTATAATTTAAAAATAATTATTTTTATTACTACATATATATATATGTCTTGTGAAAATATTATTTTTTAATTATATTATTAAAACATTTAATATTTTATTTTACAAATAATTTATTTGACCAATTAAATTTGTCTCCGGATGAACTTGTTGGGGGAGTGGGAAAGGATTTTATATAAGATGCGTGAGATTCATGCTTCCCATTTTGGCGATGTGGGACGAGTTTGGTGGAGTGGAAGATCCGGCTATTGCCAATTGGTTTGGGCCTTTGGGGACTTGGTTATTGGGAAGACTAAAGAGACACTCATACTACTGGTCTTGGTAGGCTGTCGAGTGTCGACTGCCATGTCGACGTGCCCTCACAAGTCAGAACACCTCCCATTCCCTCCGACGCTCACACACTGGTAGCTACCGAGTGTTGACTATCGTGTCGGCATGCCCTCACAAGCCACAACACCTCCCGCTCCCTCCGACACTCACACCCACACCAACGCCAACACCTTCTGTCCTCACAACACCTCCCGCTTCCTCCCAAGTCCCAAGTCCCACATGGCCACATCTTCCATCCTCAGTCGGTCCCCAAATCCTTGCCAAGAAACAAAGGTAAATTCCATCTCTGTCTCTCCGTAGCTCCCATTTCAGTAATTTTTGATTTTCAATTCTATTTTTTGTTCAATTTCTCCTCGATTCCCTCCATTTTTGCTGATAAATTCCCCCCGGTCTGGTTTCGTTAATTTCCTTGCGATTGTTCTGCTTTCCTGTTGATCTTCTCTGTTTTTTACATTTTCTCTGGTGTGAATCACAGGGCTTAGATGTGATGGTGGAGCCGAATATTTGTCCCACATTGGTTGGGAGAAGAACAGAAGGTCCCTCCCTTTTCATATAAAATTCCATTCTTGCATTGCATCGAGTAAACCCACCATTCAAGTTATGTGGATGGGCCACCCATAGGCACTATCTACGTTCAGATGGGCATGATTTGGGTTGGGCTCTTGGTTTTGTAGATCTTTAATTATGATTTATAAATATAAATTTTATATTAAAAACTGAGTTGAAACCAAACCGAACCGGAAAAATTCGGTTTATGATTACTTAAAGCCATCGGTGTATGGTTTGGTTCCAGTTTTATATTTTAAAAACCTATTTTTTCGGTTCGGCTAGCAGTTTGGGTCAAAACCAAACCGAACCATGTACACCCCTAACTAGAATCCAAGAGTTGGTATTTCAGGAACAATTTCAATAAAAGTGGTGCCCCTTCCTGGGACCCCGCATATGCAGGAGCTTTGTGCACCAGACTGCCCCTTTTTATACATTGATAGAAAAAGAAAGTCCATTAAAAGCAGCAGGAGTTGAAGATTTAAAAAAAAAAAAAAAAAAAGGAAGGAGAACAAGAGGCTCTCTAACAACAGAAACTAGAACATAAAACTACATCATCATAATAAATCACTCCAAACTCTGGTGATATCTTGAAATCAGCACCCCTTAAAATGGCAGCACTATAAACCCAAATAGAAGACAAGTATCAAATTTTGTCCCAATTGAATCCCACTGAAAAAAAGGTTCATACATAAACTGATTCTAGCATTTCTTGCCAGCCACATTCCCCACAAAACAGCACAAGGAGCAATATCGACAACATTTTAGCATCCTTCCCTTTCCCAAAACCAGCAAAAGAAATAACCAACATTTCACCAAGCACCCCAAAAAGAGAATTCCACAAATTCCAAGCAAAAGAACAATGGCAAAACAAGTGAAATACATCCTCTGAACTGTTTACACACTTGAGAAACATATCCTGCAACAGAGCTTTAGAGGGCCTCCTTTTCTGCCGCTGATTGTTGGTGTTAACTCTATTAAGGATTAAGTACCACCAACCAAACAAAAGCCTTTAATCTTAGAAAAAATTTGGCCACCCAAACACCCTGATAAAGAGGAAAAATCAAATCAATCTTGGAAAGATGGGAAAATAATGATTTACAATAATATTCCCCTGAAGAGTCCAAAGACCAAACTTTCCAGCACTCCCAACTGGAAAACTCACAACCCTCCAGTAAATTGAATAAAGAAGACAGCTCCCCCAACTTTCTTTCAAATCCCTTCTAAAATGAAAGTCCCAAGAAAAAGCATCCCTTGCAACAGTAAAAAAAGAGCAGATCACATCATTATGACAGAAAGAAGGGTGATATAGCTGAGCAAATGAAGAAGATAATGCTGCCCCCTTCCCCCAAACCAAGTATCTTCCCATAACCTTATACAATAAACTCTCTGCATATGGAATTTTATCAAAGGAAGAAAAAGAGGATAAACCTGAGAAGTGAGAAATACACCTCCAAAGACACTCAGAAGAGCTTGAAACACCCCAATTAGCAACACACCCATAATTTTGTAAGCCAGTTTTGCTTTTTATTGCTAAGTGCCGAAAAAAATTTTCCTCCAAGGAAAACCTCCACAACTATTTAACTAATGGGGAAGTGTTTTTAGACACCAAATTACCAAGACCCAACCCACCTTCTTCCCTAGACCAACCTACACACCACCTCCTACGGTCCTACCTAACCAAATGACTCCCCTATGCTTGACCACAGAAAATCCCTCATAATCCTCTCAATAATATGAGGTATCCCTCCCAGGATTCTAAAAGAGATAATACAGCGGAATAGACAATTTCAATATTAATATAAACAAAAATCAGTGATCCCTATTTCAAATAGATAAATAAATAAATAAGCAATGGTGATAAATTTTCTAAAAACCAAGAGAGAAAAATAAATAGAGTTTAAAGATTCAGAAGAAACACAAAACTCACATGTTTGGCCATACCAAAGTCTGCAAGCTTAACAACACCCTTTGCATCAACAAGCAGGTTTGCTCCTTTTATATCCCTATAGCACACAATCATCCAAATACCCAAAAAAACTCCATGTTACCAAAAAATTACCAAATTTCATGTAAACAGAAAATTCATCATTCTTTTCAATGCTACACTTTTTAGTATTTTTTTTCCTGAACATTCTCATTGAAGAATTAGGGTTGCATCTTTTATCAAAATCTCACTCATATCTCAACCATCAGAACATGGATTTTAGTGTTTTGCAAGGTATAATTGGTTAGATGTTAACAGAGAAGTTAAACTGCAAAGTAATCTTTCCTCTAACCATCCATAACTGTCACCTGTGGACTGTATTGTTGCTGTGCAAGTAAGCCAACCCGGAGAGAATATGACGTGTGAAATTACGGACTACAGATTCTGTGATAGTTGCACAGCGTTCACGGACATATTTATTAATTGATCCGGGATGCACGTACTCCAAATATATGTACAGGTGATCATCAATCTACACAAGCAAAGGTGCTCTTTAAATTAATCAAATTCAGTGAAAATCTCTAAGCTATAAAATCAGAGCTACACTGAATAATAATTGATTAAACACTGACTATGTCACTGCCATAATACTGCACGATGTTTGGGTGCTTTAATTGGCGGAGAACTTTAATTTCCTGCAACAATATAAACAAGTAGAACAGTAATGCTCAAGTTAGGAAGACAAATGGAAAGCTATGCAGCCGTAAATGTTCAAACGTAATCAGAATACAGTTTGAGCACATGTCCAATTTGAACAATAAAAATGTGAATGGCATTCAAATAAGCTCCTTAAAACTTAAAAGACAGTTCTCATCACTGTAAACCATCCTCGGGATTATATTTTATTCAACAGTCAAGAAAGTAATTGTTAACTATATGAGTCCAATCCTATTTTGATAATGACAAATCACTTGTATTTGACCTGTGCAAATGAGTTTGCAAACAGGATCATAAGTTAGAATGCACGAATGTAAGCATGATATGGAAGCCACGAGGAATCTAGAGAACATACCACTTGTCTCAATCCATGGAGCTAGAAGAGTAGAAGAACGAAGATGCAAGCGTCAAGTTCAAGATCTTCAATGGGAATGGGTATTTAGAATTGAATGTATTTACATATTTCATATGATTTAATTCGAAGCTCAAATATACCCTAGATAGACCTTAGGACTCATGCATTTCATGAAAGATTCATTTACATTAGTTCTAGGTTGAATAAACTTTTCTAGGCAAATTTTAGAGGCCTCGTCGACAAACTCCATGGCCTCGTCGACGAACGTATGAAGGCCACTCGGCGATGAACAGTGTTGTCTCGTCAACGAAAAAATACAGAGAGCCCAAAAAGTTCAAACAGTGCTCTCGTCGACGAACTCATGGCCTCGTCAATGAACGAGTGTTGTACACTTATCAACAAATGCACCCATTCGTCGACAAAGGTCGCGGCGCAAAACGACGTTCCAGCGTGGACACGGACGTAAATATGATATTTTAAAGATCTAACGGCCAAAAATTGTTTAGATAGCGAGATTGCTTATAAACTTAAACTCTAAGCCCTAGAATTTTTACACACCTCTTGAGAGTATTGAACACACTGCTAAGCTCTTGCCTGCGATTTCAAAGCATTCACATCAAATCTGAGCTTGGGTTACGTTGATTTTCAAAACGCGTTCCAGCAAATATTGTGCAAACAACTTGGGTACTGAGGTTTGGTGATCAAACTAATTGTTTGCTTATTCTCAAAAACTTTTTCCTCTCACAAATTTATTCTTGAGTATTTTTTTGAGAGACTGATCTTGAGTTATTAATTATATATACATTTTGTGAAAGATCATTATTTGAGAAAAGTGGTTGTTAAAGTTTCGTATCTTTGAAAAGCTATCAAGTTTATTATTTACTCAAAGATTTCATCTTAGCATAATTATTGTTAAAAATATCTGATTTAATATTCTAGAGAAAACTTATTGACCTTGTATTTTGATAAAGACTATATTTTTTATCTTTATTGAAAATCAATTGTCCGAGTAATTTTTGTGAAGATCATAAATCTGATTTAGATTTCTGAACTATACATGCTATTCAAATAATTTTATAAAAATCGTACAGTTGATCAAATCGTTGGAGCATCTTTGTCCTTCATATTTTATATAATGATCATTCATCACTTATTTCAAGAAATATCACTGAATATAATACTCACACATTGAGCTTCAAATTTTATCATATGAGTATGTATTAGGTTTCTATTGTACTCACTATTTTTGTATAGAAGCATTTGAGTTTTTGCAAAAATTGTAATTTTCTATTGTATTCACAGTTCGGACTGTGAACCGGGATTGAGGAGGAAGTTACACCTCTTGTAAGCTGCAGATTGTAAGGAAAGTTCCGTCTCAGTTAAAGGAGCAGATTTTTAGTGGAATCCTTGAGTGGGTTGCTCAAGGCAAGGACATAGGCTGTGGTAGGTCGAACCTCGTAAAAATCGTGTTTGTCTTCTCTCTTCCCTTAACTCCTTTTTAATTTCCACTTGCATTTAAATTATCTGTTTATTGTGTATGAGTTGAGCATTTGATAAGTTTGTGTGTAATTGGGTAAAATTGTATGTTTAATAAAGACACACATTAAATTGATTAATTGTGAAACATTAAGCTAGGTATTAAGTAGATTGCAAGTTTGTTATTGATAGTTTTTCAAAATTAGAACTTAAAAGACTTAATTTGAAAATACCCAATTCACCTCCCCTCTTGGGATAACACCGTAATTCACAGTAATCTAGTTCAACAATCAAGAAAATAGTCTAGGAAATAGTTTTGAAGGAATAACAATTTTTTAGCCACAAAACTGAGAAAGAGGCAGTGTGTAGAAAATGAACTTGCTCCGAGAACAGCCTATCGTTCTTTCTTGTAATAGTGACTGCTAAGCTTTCAATATTTTGTACTATCAAATGCGTGGAGGGGAGGGGGATGGAGAGCCAACAACGACACCAAATCAGGATAAATGAAGAAGGAAAAAGAATGAAATAACAAAAACATGGAGACTATCCAGCAATCTAAAGAGATCAAAGTTGGTCAGGCAAAAACACAGAATTATGAAATGATGCAGGACAGCATCAAAGATCTGCAGCCATGGGGAGAAATTAGAAGAAATTGAAGAGAGGAAGGGGAAGAGAGGAGATACAAAGAAGAAATCTCATGTTCACTTCAAATTCAAGTTCAACAATCACCTTCAGCACGGCTTTCACGCACTATTTGTAAGAAAGCCTCAACACAAAATTACTCATATACCCCCCAAATTACATTAAACTACAAGCCCCTAAAATATACAAATATCACAAACAGACCCCCAAATACACATAATCCTCTACTAATTAAGCTAATCACACAATTAACTACAAACTAAACCCAACAATCCCTTGACCCAATTCTTCTTAATTATTCTCCAACAAGGATCTTCCCAAGTTCTTGCTTCTTGTCCTACATCATGAAAACTATGACTCCCAATCTTCAATTAGTCGGGCTTCTTATCTTTGGTGCTGCCCAAGAAGAGATTCAAGGGTGAAAAGACTTCCCAAGGAATTTTGAAATCTTAATTAGTGTATGACACAAATCTACTGCAATTTCTAGAAAAGAATAGCTAATCTATTCAGCACTACTATGAAAACCAAGGAAATACCAAAGGAATGGGGGAAAAGCACGTTAATACCTATATACAAAAACAAAGGTGTTATTCAAAATTGTAATAACTATCATGTCATATAATAAAACTAAGGGAGACGGTAATTGAACAAAGAATAAGATTAAGATGAGGGTCTCAGAGAATCAATTTGGTTTTGTGCCTGGGAGATCAGCAACAAAAGCTATTTATATTTTAAGAAGATCAAAGGAAAAGTTTAGGAAAAGGAAAAGGGACTTGCATATGGTTTTTATTGACCTAGAAAAAGCCTATGATAGAGTACCTAGGAAGCTCTACGCTGGGTATTAGAAAAGGAGGGAGTATGCAGTAGGTATATTGATGTCATTAAGGATATGTATGTTAAGTAGCAACTAACATTAGAACTACAAGAGGAGAGTCTACATCAAGGTTCTACTTTCATGAAAAGTAGGAGTGGAGTAGAATCTAAGTAAGAATATGGAAAACAACTTTAACGTCTAGAGGTCTTAGGATAAGTAGAAATAAGATATAATATATGAAATGTAATTTCAAACACATAAGGCGGAATATTGGAGATAAAATTAAACTTGATAATCAAGAAATTATTAACACTAGTAGATTTTGATACCTTGGATTTATTATGCAAGCGGAAAGAGAAATATAAGAAGGTGTAATGGAGTGCTTCAGACGAATTGTATCATCGTAACATACCCTTAAATTTAAAAGGAAAGTTCTATAGGATAGCTGTAAGACCTACCATGCTCAATGGATTAAAATGTTTGGTAACAAAGAAACAACATCTCCAAAAAGTGAAAATTGTCAAAATCTAAATGCTAAGGTGGATGAGTGTAATAACATTGAAGGACACATTAAGGAACAAACAAATTCGCAATAAGTTAGGCATAGCACCCTTAGAAGATAAGATAAGGGAAGGGCGCTTAGATGATTTGGACATTTGAAAGTTGAAACGCAGGCGAAGTAGTGCACAAGTGAGGAGGAGTGAGCTAGTTATTGCTAGTATTAGAAGGGGTAGGGATAGACCTAAAATAATATTAAATAATATAGTGTGGAAAGATTTAATAGCTCTTAATCTAACCGAGGAAAAAGCCCTTGATTGTGTGAATTGGCGGAAAGGGATTCATGTAGCCGACCCCATGTAGCGGGACTTGAGGCTTGCTGTTGTTGTAATAAAGCTGAGCATCACAACTAAAAAATAGATATACCCAATTGCATCTAATTTGATGAATGGAATTTCATGCCTAAAACATCAGCACAAACAAACCTAGTCACCAAGATATAATATGAAGAGTAAACAGGTGGTACCCCCAGGGTGTGGTTCAGGTGGTAGTGCGGGTTGCGGGAGTGCCTTTCACAAGGTCAGGTGTTCAAACCCTCCCGGGTTCATTTCCGCCCCTGGACTCCTAAATTTACCCTCCCTTTGGAGTTATGGGGTAAACTTCAAGGGACGCAGGATTAGTCACGTGAACCGTAAAACGGACACGTGGATACCCGGTGCGTAATCCAAAAAAGAGTAAACAGGTGGTGAGGAAGACTATATGAGCTTCATAAGACATTTTATGCCTTTCACATTGGTGACTAGGATAAGTCTTCAAGGAATGGAATCGAAAACAAAAAAGCCCAAAACAATATATCCTTAAATTTCAAATATTTGAAGATACCAAGAACAGATTACTTGCCCTTGGCTGATATAGGTTATTTATGAAGCAAGTTGAAAATGTCATTTTTAGAACAAGTTGAATGGACAGGATTCCAACAGTGGGGCAACCATGTACTTGATCGAGCCTAGGGGCACCTTAATGAAGCAAAAAAAGATAATTCATTTATAGTCTATTCTAGAGTTTTAAAAGGCGAAGGCGTAAGGCGAGGCGTTTTACCCTCCGGGAGGTGAGGTGTAAGCCTCAAAGTGTTGAGGCGTAAATATTTTGGGACTATTTTTTAAAAAAATAAGTAATAAATAAATAAATTTATATATTCTTTTAATTTTTAAATATTTCTCTAACAAATCCTTAAAAACATATATTTGCTATGTTTCTTATATAATGTTGAAAAAACTGTAAATTCAATTATTATTTTATAATTTACAAAATTAAAAATTAAAATAAGAATTATTTTATACAACATGGCTCAAGATTTTTAGTTGTAAAAAAAATAATATATATTTTGATTCCAATTTTTAATACAAAAATATCACATCCTTTTCAATTTCTTAGATCTATATATACATTTAAAAGATATTTTCTTTTGAATTTGCTTTATGTATGTTGGATAGATAAAATGTGAAATACTAAAAGTAGGCAGTCGACGAAGCTTGGACAAATCGTTGGAGGCGGTCGTCAAGTCGTTGAAGAGGGAGAAGAAGCTTCGCCGAGAGAGGAATCGTCGAGAGAGTGTTTTGTTGAGAGGAATCGTCGAGAGAGAAGAAGATTGGAGGCTTCGTCAAGAGATTTGAAGCTTCGTCGAGAGGAATCGTCAAGAGAGGAGAAGACTGGAGGCTTCGAAGAGAGAGCAGAGGCTTCATTGAGGCTTCGAAGAGAGCGCAGACGCTTCGTCGAGAGAGCAGAGGAGAAGAAGCTTCGCAGGAGAGAGAGAGAGAGAGGGAGGATAGGGTTTCAGGTGCGTTCTGGGTTCTGGCTTTTTAAATATATGCTTTAAACCAAGAATCCCAAAAGGCGTATGCATTGCATCTAAGGCGTAAAAAGGCAAGCTTTTTTGCCTGATGTGTACGCCTTCTCACCTAAGGCGTACGCCTTTGTGGACTTACGCTTTTTCACTTACGCCTTGGTGCGTTTTAGGCCAAAATCGCCTCAAGGCGCGCCTCAATTACGCCATTCAAATCACTGGTCTGTTCAAAAGGTCAGTGCATGGCAGTCTTTCAGAGCAACTGCTGCACGGAAATTAAATCAATGCAAGGAATAATGCAAGAAATCAATGTCATTATTCATATCTATAGCCCTCTGTGCTTGTACTGCGAACAAACTTCTTTTGTGGATCTAGATAAAACCAAAACTAGAGTACAACAAATTCCTTTACAAAGGACTGGAGATGTTGGGGATTTTTAGAACCTGCTCCAACTGCTTTACACATTCAGCTGATTGAGGGTCATCAGGAATGATATCAACTTCTTTCATTGCACATGACGCTCCAGTTTCGCTGTCAGATAAAAAAAACAGAAGTGATCTTCGCTGCAGCAGAAGCAACATACATGTTAAGTTTAGAAATACTTGCGTACCGATTGGTTGCAACATAAACACTGCCAAATGTACCGCGCCCAATTAGTCTTCCTCTCAGCCATTGGGTTTTCATTGATGATGCATTTGGCTCTTCCAGAAAATGACGAACTACATGGGCTTGTGATGGTTTCAAAGCTCCAGGTGGCAGGGGCAAGGGGTGGACATTGACATGACTATCATTTTCAGGCCATATTGCAGAACCCTCTGGAAGCAAGTTATGATGCATAGAAAACATGATTCCACTAGGATTTTTGGGGCCCATGCAAGGACTTTGTGGTGTTGGACTATGTAACGGAGAATGATCGGGACTGGGAGTTATTTTCACATGTGGCAGACATGGAGCACAACTTGCAAGCCTATCTAAGACTGCAACCTCGAGACCTGGTCTGACCTGAAAATCTTGAGGAGCTGTATATGAGAAAGGAAGGAAATCCCCTGTGTTTGATCTTCTTGGACTAACTACAGGGCTTGAGAGACCACTTGCTGGAGCACTCCTGACAGGAACCTTCAGCCTCAAATTGTGATAAGCACTCTCACCACTTTTATCATGAGGAAACCCTTTACAACAATTAGAGGGAAATTTAGCTAATCCTGTGGCAGTACAATCTTTGTTCTTCCTGATAGTAGGGTGGGCAGAAGAACTGCAAAATATAACAATATGGTTAGCTTACTATACACAAATCAGCATATTTTCAGCTGGATTTACAAAGCATAAAAAAGCTAAATCATATAAAAGAACCTTTAGCCATAGCATGCAGTATGTTCATGCAAATGATCCCTCGTTCAAATACAATAAAATATATTTGTGACACAATGATTTGCAAAAAATATATATATATTTTTTACCAGAGAAAATAACTTATATTTCAAAAAGAACAAGATTTTAAAGATTTTCTTTACCAATTAAAAAATACAAAATAAAATATAATATCCTCCACATTGTAAGCACCATGTGAAATTGAAAAAAAAAAAAACACACATAAGGATAATCTTGATATGGGATAGTTAATATAAAAATGTCAATTCAGATGAAACCAATTATAAATTTTTGAAGTCAGTCAACTAATCAATTGTCAAGATGAATTAGCTTAAACAGTATGATAAGTCCTCTCCATCTCAAACACTGCCCCCTAACCTCCTCCATGTCAAAAGCACTAACCGCAGCTGAATGTCCTTCAATGAGACTCAAATCAAAACCAACCACCAAAAGCATGTGCTAACAACTCTCAAGAATACTTCTTACAAAATTTCAACATCGCCCAGATTGAATGGTCCGCCAAGAATGACCCACTTCACCTACACCCCAAATCTGCCTCGGAATATTATATGTATTTTCATCCCCGCCTCATTAGGGGATCAACCTTCCACCAGGAAATTAGGAATCTGAATCTGCTGCCAACCATAAAATAAAACATACAAAATTTTGAAAAAAATATTTATGTCTTCATATTATTTAAATATAATAATTTATCTTACTTCAATACAATTACATTGTTGATAAAACCTATCCTCATAAGTAGAGTAATATAAAATAAAACAACAATAATGTATTAATAAGTTCTCGTAAAAAAATAATAATAATTCATCAGGAATCTTTGAACAATTGAATTAAAAACTATTATATTTATACATCCACACATGCATGCATATATATATATATATATATATATATATTTTCGTTTATTCATTTATATTCATAGCATATTAGGGCGGGTTTTGATTAAGCATGGCAGTTTTCAGGGTGGGGAAGATTAAGGCAAGAAAATATATTTCCCACTTATTGCCCAAAATCTGCCTCGGATCATTCCAATCCAACTCTAGCCTCAAATCTATTTAGGAAATTACCAGATCTGGCCCTATTGAGGCGGATCAAGGCAGGTTATCTGCCAACCAGAATTCATTTACTACCCTACTTACCACACATCTCAACCCTAGCTCCAGCTCTTTGATAAGACTTATCCTCCTCCTCCCATTAGCTACCCCTAAACAACTTCAGATGATAGTCCCCATCTTTCAACCATTCGACCCTAGACTTCTGCCTCCAACTAATGTTCACTTGGAAAAGGATCATCTCCCACTAAACAGCATTGGCGTCCCAACAACACTAGGCAATGACCCAAAGGGGCCTAACTAAAACCTCCTGAATAACATTCAGAAATAAATCTTCCCACTCATTGGTGAACAAGAACCTATCAATACAACATCTGTCCAACAGTCACACAAGTAAAATGAGCATTAGCCGAGGCCATATCCCTAAACTCACAATCTTGAATAAATGAATCAAACTCTCTCATATTTTTTGTCACCCTCATCCCTCCTATTCTCTCACTAGCAAACTGAATGACTATAAAATCCCCCCAACAACCCAACACGGGCTACAAAGAGACAAAAAAGACTAGCCAACTCTTTAAGAAAAAAAGCTCACAAGGAACAAAAAGTAGGCCCAAACACCATTGTCAACCATTAATCCCTGAAAACCCTCTCAGTTCTAACAAGATAAACAATGAAAAGGAACCAATGACACATTCCTTAAAAGATGCAATTCTAGCACACTACACCATTATCTCTACAGGAAGGAGATAACACCCAATCTCTAAAAATAGGACTCTCAATGCTTTTAACCAAAATAGGATCCACCTCCCTTAGCTTTGACTCCGGAATAAACAAAATATCACAAAAAACTCTACTAATTAACTCTTTCACCAATCTACACTTATTGGCCATTCCAAGAAAGAAGCCTCATTTAACACCACCAATATTTAGAGAGCTGTTACTAGGAGCAACCCTAAAAAATAATACCGTCAAGCAATAGTTCCATTATGTATTTCAGCTTCAGGGTGCAATGGAAGTATGAAACTCAATTACGAACATGTTCCTCAGGTTATAGAGACCATCAATGGAAAAAAGAAAGAACAAGAAGAAAGAGAAGAAGAGCTTACTTCCGAAACATCTGATCACCAATCCAAGCCTCCCTCCCATCTCCTTCCTCTCTGCTCAGCCCCACTTTCATCAGTTCCCTTGACCTCATGACCACCGGAAGCCCTGTGTGTGATCTTCGTGGACTAATTACAGGACTTGAGGGACCACTTGTTGGAGCACTCCTGACAGGAAAATGCAGCTTGAAATTGTCATAAGCACTCTCGCCATTTTTATCATGAGAAAACCTTTTACAACTATTAGAGGGAAATTTAGCTGATCCAGTGGCAGTGTGATCTTTGCACTTCCACATAGTTGGGTGGGCAGAAGAACTGCAATATAACAGTTTTATATATAAAAATCAGCATTTTTTTGTTGGAATTACAAGGCATAACAAAGCTAAATCAGATAAAAGGAACTCTAGCAATAGTATGCAGTATGTTCGCACAAATGACCTCTCATTCAAATACGAAAAAACATATTTTTGACACAATCTTTTGCAAAAAGAAAAAACTGAATTTTTACCTGAGAAAATAACTTATCTTTAATAAGCACAATTTTAAAGATTTTCCCCACCATTTAGAAAAAAGAAAAAATAAAATACAATATACTCCTCATTGTAAGCACCATGAGAATTTTAAAAAATATATATTTACATAAAGCAAAACCACAAATATTGATATGGAAAGGTTAAAATATAATAATAATAATAATAATAATTATAGTTATAAATTTTGAAATTAGTCAACTAACAAAGTCAAGACGAGTTAGCATAAACTATATGGTACCAAAATATTTTGTGGTTTACAATTCAATTCTTGTAATATATTCTTTGAAGTTTAAGATGGCTGCCCCGAATAAAAGTATGATCTAAATAACTTTTTTTTTTTCTTTTTTGGAGGATACTCTTATGCGAACAACAAAGTTTTAGAAGGTATCAAAGGCTTTATCTCAACATAAGCTGCAGCTAACAAATCTTAGAAGTAAAGAGCAGCGTTAGAGAACCATGCCTCAAGGTTCCTACCAGAAAAGGAAAAGGGGTGTCGCGGCCTCATGCCTTCAAAAGCAAATATAGCAATATCTATTGCATTTTCAGAGGTACATATTCTTCAGCTATATAAATAGTACTTCAACTTTTTTTTATCATTGCTTGTTAAAAGAAGAAAAGAATAAAATTCCAGCCATTATTCTTTCATAATGTTGTTGATTTTCCCAGAATTTTACAGAAGTTTTACTACTAGTCACCCTAAAAAAATGCCCTTATGAACAAATCGAGAAACAAAAGAATCCATTACGTATTTCAGCTTCAGCGCGCTATGAAAGTAGTCACACAGTATACGAACATGCTCCTCATTTGATAGTCAGCCAAGACCATCCACGGCAAAAAAGAAAGAACAAGAAAGAGAGAAGAACAGCTTACTTCCCAAACCACCGATCGCCAATCAAAGCATCTCCCTCCTCTCTGCTGACCCCCACTTTCATCAATTCCCTTGACCTCGCTCCCATCGGGACCCCTTGCTTCCGCCTCTGAAGCAAAGACAACTCCGGCAGCGGCAGCGGCTGCGGCACGGCCGACGTGGACCAGCGCGCGATACCGCCCGCGGCCGGAGACCCCTCCCCCGACCACGAATGGGACTCTCTGCTGGGCGACAACCCAAGCTCGCTGTCAGTAACGTGCCGGAGCTTCCGCTGCCGCGTGAGCCGCGGCCCGGCAAGCAGCCACGACCCTTCGGCGCTCCTGGAGCGGCCAGAATGGAAAGGCTCCGGCTTGGACGGAGACTCAGAAGGCGAGGAGGAGGAGGAGGAGGAGGAAGGAGGGGAGCGAAAGGTCCTCCGAGAGGAATGCATTTCAGAAGTCGACAGGGAAGCGAGAAGGGCACAATGCTGCGAAGGCGGTGCTTCTGAGAGAGAGGAAGGGAAGGAGGGCGCTCACACCGCGTGGAAATGGCTGGGAGAAACTGAGAACACATGGTTTTGACTTGGAGAAGGTCCATAGTTAGGCTCAAACTGTGGAACCCAGCGTCGGCGTCGTTGTGGTCTTCTACCATGACAAGATCTGCAGTATCGTAATGACGAGTAGCGTATAATTTATGGCAGCAACTAAGAGAAATAGAAATAAAAATAAAAATGGAAGTCATTTTGGTAATCTGTGAGTCAATGTTTGCAAATAAAGATCGAATAATGCATCGCGTACGGGGTCGGTACGGACTGAGAGAAAGGGGCCGTTTGGATAGAGGATAATTCGGAGCAAGTCAGGCTATTGTTGTTTGGTAATTAGGAATGGGAATCTGGGTAAGCCTGGATTGCTCGTGTCATAGAGGTTAATATTAGAGGGATTATCTTTTGAATTTTCGGTTTTAAACAAGAGAGAAACTAAAAGAGTGAGTTGTATTTCGCCTTAAAGAAAATATGTTATCTATTCTGTTTACAAATTATAAGTCTTACTTGACTAGACAAATAATGCAAATTAGTTTTTTGTAATAGCAACTTTTATATACTTTTTTCATCCTTTCAATTATTGCATAAAAGCATGCTAATTATGAGTTCCAATGCAGCCACGTACAATTGCCCATCTTAGCTTTAGATTGGTCGTAACATGTTAGAGCTCGGCAAACAAATAACTAAAAGTACAAATTGACTAGGTTTGCTTACGTCTTTAAGTTAGGTCAATCGCATTTGCCAACATCTCCAACATAGTTTATAAACTCTATTTGATATTCAATCAAATCAATCGGGTCTACATACTTTTGGTATTAGCTAGTCAATCAAGTCTACATAAGCTAGATCTAACCATGGCTCCGGATTATTCACCTATATTTGCTTACGTGAACCTCATCATATGAAAGGAAGTTTCGTATCTATTTTTTGAGAACCCTATTTACCCTTTTTTAGGTAAAAATGTTGAGTTTTTTTTTTTCATATATCTTAAGGTAGTGTTTAAGATCATGTACTTTGGAGGAAATTATTAGGTAGACAAGATCTACCATATTATCCATAAACTACCTATTAAATGGTGAAAACTCCTAAATAGTTCACATAAAAAAATCCTAATTTTTTATTCCTTCAAAAAATAAGCCCTAATCTCCTTTTTTATTTTAAAGATAACTGCATCTATTTTTATATTTTTATGTATTTAAATTCATATATTTTTAAAAGTAAAATAACACTGAAAAGTGAAAATTTTCTATATATATAATAAGTAGACTATGAAGCTACTTTTTAACTCTTCATGATATGCAATGTCACAATAATATTACAATATAATAATAAATATTATATTTATTTTTCCTAATGAGGAATTATTAGAAATGAGATTTTTAAGATATATATTATATATATCATTATCTTTTCACAATTATTAACAAAAAAGTATGTTTTTTAATTATTATTTATATTATAATGAATATTATTGTGACATGACACTTCATAAAGAGTTAAGAGATGAACTTGTATAATGTACTTATATTCTAGACCAACTTTACATATATTATTGGGAGTAATTCTACATACTTTGGACAATTTTAGATTTATTTTACTAAGCAATGTAACTCATTTTTTCCCATTTTAGAAGTAAATAAGGCTATGCTAGGTTTCCAAATATATATATGTATGAATTTAAATACATAAAAAGACAAAAAAAAAAAAAAGTATTTATCACTTAAATGAGAAAGAAAATTAAGAGTAATTTTGGGAAAAAGCTAATGAAAAGGAGCTTTTCAAATAACTATAAGGATTATTTGACACATATGTGAAGAAGGAACTATTGAAAAGAAAAACTAATGTTAAGTATTTGATTTAAAGTTATAAGCTGACTGAAATGTGTGAAATGATTAAAATAGATATGTCAGTTTATGAGTAATTTTCTTAAATTATTTTTCTAAAAACTATATTTAGTATTATTAATAATATGATTTTAAATGGTTAATTATTAAATTATTTATCAAAAAAATTATTTGTACAAAACAATGTCATTACTAATAGGGCCCTAAGTTTTTTATTTGAGTAATGAAAAAAAGAAGGAAAAAAATATGGGGTGGGGGAGAAGGAGAGAAAGGCGAGTGGGTAATTTTATACACCCAAATATGAGGTAAAAATATATATTCTTATTTTGCCAATTTTCATATTAAACACAAAACTATTATCCAAAATCAAATGATTCGTTCGTTCCTTATTTAAACTCTCCTTTCACAATACGTATGCCTCCAGTGTGAGTGTTATTAATTTTGATAATTTCATTCAACTCATTTAATCAAACTCATGTTAGTCCCAACTGACCATAATATTTCTTTCATTGAAGTGGGCATTTTTTGGATCCATGACAAATTCTGTCTCTACTTAGTTGCTCTTCAAATGGATTTTCTTTTTCAAACTTGAATGAGAACTGCTGCATGGACCAACCAAGGCCTCATGCCCAAAGGGTCAAATGCCAACGCACAAAGCAAGGCTCCATACAAATTCAACATCTACCCATCACTTTTTTCAAGGAATTAGAACTTTGTTCTACCTTGACCCAATATATTGAGCCTTTTACATCGAAAACATATGTCGCGTTTGGGAACATAAATTTTAAGTGAAATTTAATAAAAATTTTATTTTACATTATATTTAGGAGAGATTTTTAGATTTGATGTGATACAAATTTGTTTAAATTCATCCAAATTCAAATATAAAGTTCAAAATTTGTCCTCCCAAACATAACATTACATCTTATCAAAATTTACACAAATTTAAAATCTTTTCAAAATACAAGATGTCGCAACGTCCTGGACCCACTAGAAACCACTTTGACAATAGGTGTGGCTACAAACTGAAAAAAAATGGTGAATTTAAAAGGTAATGGTCTCGGCGTCCCCAACGGAGTCGCCAAACTGTTGCGACATCCCGGACCCGCCAGAAACCACTCTGGCAATGGGTGCGGCTGCGAACTGAAAAAAAAAAATGGTGAATTTAAAAGGTAATGGTCTCGGCGTCCCCAGCAGAGTCGTCAAGCTGTCGCGACGTCCCGGGCCTGCCAGAGACCACTCTAGCACTGGGTGCAACTGCGAGCTGGGAAAAATGGATGTGAATTTTGAAAATGTATTTTCGTGGAAAAACAATGTGTGATGGAGCCGTCACTAACCTTTTGAAGTGCGGTTAGAACACTTGATTGCTACTCCGTTAGGGGTAGAATCGGTCTGCGTCACCAGAGTAGGACTCGGGAGTACGGTTACGCGAGGGGAAGGTATTAGCACCCCCTACGCACTCGTTCTTACGAACGGTACCAAATTAATTGAAAACTATCCCAAAATAAATTTAATAAGCCTTTCAAAATTACTCCCTTCCAAAAATCAAAGAAAATGCACAAAACAAATACTATATAAGTATTCCCTCAAAACTAGGGCAATTCAATACTCTAAAGAGTCCATGCCTTTTGTTGTAATCATCAGGATGGAAAATCGAGAAAATAGTTTATAAAAATACACTCTCGGGGTTTTGAGATCTGTAGGATTTTTCTAAATACGAAGTTAGTATTTCGGGAGGTTTTTGGAATTTTATTTGGGATGGAAATGATTTTCTGGGCCTAACAAACATTTTTGTGATTTTTTTTCTAAGTGTGAAAACATTTTTTGTGATTTTTCATGATTTTTTCAATACTTTTCCCTAACCTCAAAATAGCACAAATAAAATTAAGACAAAAACCATGAAGGCAAGTCAAAAAACATTTTTTTAGAAATTTTATGAGTTTCCTGACCTTTTATGGATTTTCTGTGAGTTTTCTAGATATCTAAATAATAATAAACAAGTGAAATAGAGAAAATCGGCGTGAACCGGTTCGAAGGAGGAGCCGATTGAGCACTGACCGGTCTGAGGGGAAAACCAATTTAAGATCTTGGTCGAGACATTTACTCTGGTATTTAACGTTTATCTAGTTTGTGTGCAGGTTTATATTAGCAAACCAAGTGATGGCACATGAAGTAAAACATGAAGATCCCGGCATATACATTAATTGTTTTAATATATTTTGGGTCTGTAATAATTTCATTTCAAATGGGTTTGTAATAATCTCTGCATGTCATGCATGTAGGTTTTGTAAGCTCGACATGACTATAGACTGACTATAGGATATCGAATGTCATTAAGGCACGCCGAATTTTTGGGACCATCTCAAAAAGGCCCTTGAAAAGACCTTAGTGAGACTTTAGATCCCCACACATATGCACTAATATATCCCCACAATATCTTGTCAAATCGAGGATCAATTTGAAATGGACTGAACAAAATAAGCATAAAATGAGAGGACTCGTACGACCGAACCCTAGGGGTTCATTTCACCTCGAGCACCCGAACTATTGAGAAGTTAACAATTGACCATGCTTCGGGCGACCGAACACATTTTGACCATATCTTGCCCGGGTGACCGAACACATGCGTTCGGGCTATCGAACCTAGGACCGAGCACCCGAACCTACGAACAAATGTTTCTGACTTTTGTTCGGGCTACCGAACCTACACTCGGGCTGCCAAACTGTTTCAAAGGGTTTTTTTTTAAATGTGTCTATTCGAACGATCGAACCTCGATTCAGCCACCCGAACCCTACCGAGTTAAAATTATTTTAACTAAGTTAAACACGGGTTAATGAGGGTTAATACTTCCTAAACACTTTGGAACTTTTCTAATAATACCCTGAAGGTCCCAAACTGTTATATTTTTTACCTTACCTATAAATACAGGCTTATTTGTGAGGATTAGTATGTGATTAGCAAAAATTCATTTGTGGAAAATCCTCTCTTTTTCAAAAACTCATATTGCCTAAAATACTCTCAAATACTTATTCCCTTGATACATCTTAGCATTGTGAGAGCTTATTGAGTGGGCTAGTGCTTATTAGAGGTTGCTTATACTCCCATTGTTTTTCTTCATTGATTGTCATTGTTTTTGGGGAGTCAAGCAAGAGTTTTCCCACATATTTTTATTTGATAAATCTAGTGTGGGGAAAAACCCATTAGCTTAAGGATTTTTGCATTGCCATTGCAAAGATTCCTATAGCTTGATTTTGTTGTACAAAAACATTTTTCTACAAGCTATATTATTCTTTCAAACAACTCTTGAGCATATCACATTGAAGAAAATATTTTGAGTTGTTATGAATATGCAGCATCTTTGAAACCCTGATTTATTATTAAGATTTGATATATACTGTTTCAAAGAAATAGTTTGATTAGAACACTCTTGAGCATATTAGTGATAATATCTTGTTGAGTATTGCTTGCACAGAATCACATCACTGAACTTACATTTCCTATATTGTTGATGTGTGGTTGATTGAGTATATATTGTGTGTATTGTAGTACATACCTGCTTAGTTGAGAAGCATATTTCCGTATACAAAAATTTTATACCATTTTGTTGTATTCTAGGTGTGGGCCTGAAGAGGGAGATTAGCCTTGTTGAATAGTCCCGGACTTACTTAGACTCAGTTAGGAAAGCTAAGTGCGCCATCCTGCTAAGGCGTATTGATTGAGGTTAGCCTTGTTAATTGACCTGGTTGTAACCGGTGCCGCTCCACCCGTTAAGTGAGCTTTAATGGAATCCTCGGGCTTGTGAGCTAGAGGTGGGGATGTAGGCACAGTTGGCTGAACTCCGATAACATATCTAGTGTTGATTTATTTTATGCAATTTACTTTCTGCACTAGTATGTTTATGTTTATCGTTTAAATATTTGATTGGGATTGTGAATGCATAGAAAGACCCTAGGTTTATGAAATACTACTTGCTAGATTAGTTGAACCTAGGGGATTAATTTTTAAATACCTAATTCATCCCCCTTCTTGGGAATACACCAAAGCTAACAGTGGTGTCATGGTGTGTGTGGGTGCTGTAATAACCCAGAGAATTCAGCAGGGTCTCGTAGACGAACACAGGAGATTCGTCGACTAGAACATATGAGGGCCTCGTCAACGAGGACATGTCTCGTCGACGAGAAGATATCGAGAGGAGGGATTTGGCAATCTGAAATTCGTCGACGAAGGATACGGGTTCGTCAATGAACTTTCATCAAGGACTCGTCGACGAGATGGTGTGTCTCGTCGACGAAGTTGGGGTTATAAATAGCTAAAACCTTGATTTTCTGCAAAATTTGGCGCAGGAAACTCCCTTTCTTTCTCTAAAACGCCCCTCTCCCCTTCTCTCTTCTATTTTGGCCCCGTTTCTCGTCGGATTAATGACCTGAGGCCACCACGATGCTCCTGGGGAAGTTTTCTGCAAACCTACCGGAGTGGATCGTTGGTGGAAGTGATTTGAATTCCATCCCAATTTCAGGGTAAGGCATTTTATTCGGTATTTGCCTTTTCCATAGTTATAGGAAATGTAGTATACGCAAAAATACTAACATTTTGTTCTAGGGGATGTGGTTTTCAAGGCGTTGAGTAGGAAACCCTACAAGTATGAGACCAGAGATAGAAAAAGGGTTTTCAGAAATTAGGTAAGGGAAATATGTTATACTAGGAGTTTTAACAATGTTAACAGAGATTTCATATATATATACCAGTTTATTATCCGATTTTTACAGAATAAAAATTTTAATATTTGTGTGGCCTGAGTAGATAATTATCTAATATAGAACTTATACAGCTTTTTCCAACATATCATGTTATACAACATATACAGATATAGACTGATATACACAGATATTTATTCAGATCAGTATATTACAGTTTTCATTTAGATCGGTATATTACAGTTTTTATTCAGATCAGTATATACAGTATTTACAGAATGTCATGTTTCCTAATACCATAACACTCAGATTATACAGACAGATATACAAATATAGCATTTAGATGCTATAGTTGTATTATTCAGATATTACATTGTTTACAGTACAAAATTATAGTGTTATGGCTATTTTGGAAACATGATGAAAATAATAGAAAGAATATAGTATTATATATATGGTATCAGATCCCTGTGAAATATTACAAATACAGATATAGATAACAGAACACGATACTGTTGCTAACACAAATAGAGTACAATCACATATCTCAGATAGTGTGTGGGTACCGTCAAACCATGCTTAGAGTGGATGCAGCTCCCTAGTTCGCTGGGTTGAGGGGATTGGCTTGACGAGGTAGTAGTCCAATTCCGCGCCTAAGAGAGAATGCAGTTTGGCCTGACTAAGGTAGTGTAGAGTATAGTGACTTACCTGGTAGTCCAACCATCGTTAAGTCCCGCTTACGGGGCCGCACAACCCTGTCATGAGGGGTCAAATCATAACATACAAAGTTCCAGGGAAAAAGCACAGTTATGTATATGTATACAGTTTTACAGTATTTGTTAAATATAATATGATATTAGCAATATGAAAAGTAGAAAATTCAAATGATATAGTTATACTTTAAACTACGATAAATGTAAGATATGTTTTTACAAATTTATCATTTTATATAGTTTAAATGTTATTATAATAGTATGCAACTTAGCCGCCACACACTAGTAATAGCATATTTCCACTTATTGAGCATCGTCTCACCCTATTACTTTAACATTTTTCAAGTAAGTCAGGTAGGCGAACAGATCAGACTCATAGATAGAGTGATTTCTTGATTGCCCTGTCTATAGGGTAAATTTGTTCAGAGTGTTGTATTTTGGGGTAGATGGTACTGGAGAGAGATGTAAAATATAACTATGGTCTGGAAATACTGACTTCTGGTATTGTATGTGTATACATGGTTGTATGATTTATGTTTTTCGCTGTGTAGTTGTGTTTATTGTATACAGGAATACCCCAATGCCCTTCTGAGACCTGAGATTTCATAGCAAAGGTATTAGAGTAGTTCATATGTGTTTATTTTAAAAAAAGAAAACATGGTTTAATTTTTGAGGTCGATACATTTTGGTATTAAAGCCTAGGTTGCTAGATTCTGTAGACTTTAGAGTGTAGCGGGAAACAATACCAGAATATAGGAAAAAGGATTTAAGGTTTTGTTCTGTGATCTGGATATAGGATTTTCATGATGGTTTCTGTGATTTCCATGGAGTGACGATTCCAGGAAAGCCATAGTAAATTATCGACGAGTCACGTATTTAGGTTGCAGGATTTGATTTGGGGTCAAGAACATGAGGGATTGTTAATAGAGAATCTTAAGTTTTAGTTGAATGGAATAAATTAGATCTGTATGGGAAATAGGATTCTGAAACGGTGTTCTATGTAATTGCAGAATGGACCCAAGGTGTAGTAGCGCTCATGTAACGACCCAAAAAATAATAATATTTAAATATTAAGAGAGAGGGAAATGGAAACAAAAACAGAAAGAGGCAGTAGGTATCGTCAACGAACGCAGACATCGCATTTTGAAAATAATAATAATAATAATTCCAAGGAAATTGCCAAGGAATTCGTCAACGAATACAGGGTTTCGTCGACTAGTGCATCAGGAAATTCGTCGACGAGTGTATCAGGAAATTCGTCGACCAATACAGGGTTTCGTCGATGAGAAAATCCCGAGAGACAAATATGGGCTGCTCTGAATTTCGTCAACGAATTTAATGAAAGACTCGTCAATGAGGTGACGTGTCTCGTCGACGAATCTGGCAATATAAATAGTGGGAAACCGGGATATTTTGTCATTTTCAGCGCCTCTCTCTCTCTACGACTCTCTCTCACTTCTCTCTTCATTTATGGGTCTGTTTCTCGCCGGATTGAAGATCTGAGGCTATCACGACGCTCCTGGCGAGATTCTCTACAAGTTTTCCAGAGTTGATCACTGGAAAAGTTGGGTTGGATTTCGTCCCAAACTCAGGGTAAGGCATTTTATTCAGTATTTGTCTTTTCCCCAGCTATAAGAAATGTTGTAGGTAAGAAAATACTGATGTTTTGTTTTGAGGGATTGTGTTATCAGGATGTTGAGTTAGGAACCCTGTGGGTATAGAGCCAGAATTTTATAGGGGCTTTTCAAAGTTAAAGTAAGGGAAATATGCTATGCTAGGTGTAGTGACCCGAATAATAGCATTTTAATAATTAAGAGGGAGAGAAAATAGAAACAAAAACAGAAGGAGGCCGTAGACTTCGTCGACGGACACAGGGCTTTGTCGATGAAAAAATACCGAGAGACGGTTCAAGCTTCTCTGAATTTCGTCGACGACTACAGGGCTTCGTCAATGAAATTACTAAGAATTCATCGACGAAGTGACGTGGCTCGTCGACGAATCTGACCCTATAAATAGCTAAAAACCATGATATTTCTCATTTTCACCGCGCCTCTCTCTCTCGTACGACTCTTTCTCCCTTCTCTCTTCGTTTTTGGCCCCACCAGTCACCGGATCAACGATCCAAAGCTACCACGATGCTCCTGGTAGAGTTCTCTACAAGATTGCCGGAACGGATCGTCAGGAAAACGAAGTTGGATTTCGTCCCAAATTCAGGGTAAGGACTTTTATCCAGTTTTTGACTTCCTGACAGTTATAGAAAATGATGTAGGCAGAAAAATACTAATGTTTAGTTCTAGTAAATATTATTTTTAGGGTATTGTGTACGAGGCCCTGCTGGGGTTAGGCCAGTTTTCCATTAGGACTTTTCAAAGTTAAGGTAAAGGAAATATGCTATGCTATGAAATTTTTAAATATTATACAGTTTATTTATTCAAGAAAATTATGTATTTTAGTATGGTGTGACTTGTGATTATGTATATGATACGGAGATATGTTTTACGAATTTAGTTTCACGATTTTACCAATTTAAGTACTATGATTATGTGAACTTCAATACCATGATTTTACGGATTTTATTACCATGATTATACGAATCTCAGTACCATGATTATACGAATTCCAGTATTACGAATATGCAGTTCCATGTTATGATTATTCAGATTTTAGTACGTTATGCAGCATCATGGTTATTATGATTACTTCAGAATCATGGTACATCAGTTAGATATGTATAGAAATGTATTATATGATATCAGAACCTGTTGGAATTGCAGCTACAGAGCACGGTACCGTTGCTACAGATACTATGTTACTTTATGAGTGCAACCACCTATTCAGATAATATATGGTAAGGTCGACCACCTAGGCCCTCAAAGAGGTTAGGCTCCCCATCCAAATATGGGTTGAGGTGGGCGGGTTAACTGACAGAGTACAGTGATTTATTCCTGGTTGGCCAGCTAAGGTAAATCCAGCCTACGAGCCGCACAACCTTGTCATGAGGGGCATGTCATGACACAGATAGCCACAGGGAACAATTTCAGTTACCATTACTCACGTATTAATTTACAAAAACAGGGATCCTACTTATATACACTAGAAGTATTTTGAATTATAACCATAATACTGATATGTTAAGCAATAGGGAAAAAGGGTGGTGTACTTTATTATTCGTGCTGTACTTTTGTACTCAGTTATTCATGTTTATATGAAACAGATTTCATGATATATAGTAACTCATTTGCCACACACTAATAATAGCATATTTCTTCTTACTGAGCGTTGGCTCATCCCAATGTTGAAACATTTTTCAGATGATCTAGGTAGGTGAGCAGATCAGGCTCGCAAATAGAGAGGCATCTGTAGTGCCCTGTTAGCATAGTGAGTATAGTGATGGATTTTTGGTATTAACCCTAACTAGTTGAGAGTATTTTTAGGGAAGAGATGTATGTATATATTTTGGAAAACATGTAGTACTCTGGTATTGTGTGGTATTGGTTTTTGTATTGTATATAATGGTTTATGGTTATGTTTGTATGACTCTGCTTCCTGCTGCTTAGGTTAATACTATGGTATCAGAGTATATTATTTACTATTATGGAAAAAAAAATCAATTTATTAAGCAAGTCGTTACACTAGGAGTTTTAATAAAGTTAATAGAGATTTCATAGATAAATATTCATACCAATTTATTATATAGTTTTCATAGAATATGAGTTTAAATGCTTGTGTGGCCTGAGTAGACTTTTGTGTGATGAAGCAATTTGTATAGCTTTTATAATATATATATATATATATATATATATATATATATATATCATATTATACTGAATGCATGAAAGTAGACAGTATGTATAGCTTATATAGTTTTTCCCAGTACATGAAATTATACAGAATATATATATATATATATATATATATATATACATGTATACAGTTTTATTCAAATCAGTATTTATATGACAACTTTATACAGAATAGTATATACAGAGTTATAGTATGTCATGTTTCCTATTACCATAACATACAGAGTATACAAACAGAGAATATAGACAAAGATACAGATAGATATATATAGCGGTAGCATCAAGATGCTACAGATACAGTATACAGAGATTACAGTATTTACAGTACAGAAAGATAGCATTACGGTAATTTTGGAAACATGGCGAAAATAGTAAAAGAGTATATATGTATATATGTATATAGTATCAGATCCCTGTGGAAAAATTACAAACAGATACAGAACAGATATAGACTACAAAGCACGGTACCGTTGCTATATATAGACAGAGTGCAACCACATATCTCAGATAGTATGTGGGTACCGTCAGCCGTGCTCGGAGAGGTTGCAGCTCCCCATTTCACTGGGTAGAGGGGGCCAGTTTTGACGAGGTAGTAGCCAGTCCCAAGCCTAGGAGAGGATGTAGTTTGGCAGGGCTCAGGCAGTGTAGAGTATATTGACTTATCTGGAGGGCCGACCAGATGAAGTCCCGCCTACGAGCCGCACAACCCTGTCATGAGGGGTCAAATCATGACGTAAAAAGTCCTAGGAAATAAGTACAGATATGTATATGTATACAATTTTACAGTATATGATGAGTGTAGTATGATAGTATCAGTATGAAAAGTAGAAAATACAGATGATACAGTATATTTTAAATTAAGAAAGAAAAATATGTTTTACAGATTATTTATTACATTACAGTTCAGTTGCTATTTTCAAATATTCTTAACTTTGTTACCACACACTAGTAATAACATATTTCCACTTACTGAGTGTCGACTCACCCCATTACTCTAACATCTTTCAGGTGAGCCAGTTAGGCGAGCAGATCAGGCTCACGGATAGAGAGTGTTTAATTACCCTGGTTACAGGGTGAGTTTTTGACAGAGTTGTGTATATTTTTGAGTAGATGATGCTGGAGGGGTATTTTTGTATGGCTATAGTTTGTATATACTGGATTCTGGTATTGTATAGTATATATATGTGAATGGTTGTATGATATGTGTTCTCGCTGCTTAGGTATGGATGTGAATACACAGATATATATATATATATATTTATAAATATATAAAAAAAATGGTAAGAATTTTGAGGGCGTTACAGCTCACGCTAGTGGAGATGATGGAGCTGGACCTTCTAGTGTAGGAGGCAGGAATTCAGATGATGTGCTACGTTGTGTGGCTCAGCAAGTTATGGCTGAGATTGCCCGGAGCTCTAGGGAGCAAAGAGGTCCATCATTGGCTCAGGGGTGTACGATAGAGAAATTTATGAAGATGAACCCACCGACATTTTTAGGAGTGGCTGACCATGCAGTTGCGGAAAATTGGATGCAGGAGGTAGAGAAGTTTCGACAGTACTTCACTGCACTAATGAGCAGAGAGTCTTATATGCTACGTATGGACTGGCAGGGGAAGCCGAAAAATGGTGGATAGCAACTAGATTATTGAAGGAGCAGAGGGCTATTCTAATTCCGATGACCTGAGCCCGATTAAGGGAAGTGTTCTTTGATAGGTACTATCTTGCCTTAATTAGAGAGGCTCGAGTACAGGAGTTTCTGAGTTTATGCAATACCTCAACCCCGAAGGATCTATGATATTTACTTTTTACCATTGATTTACAGCGGAAGTAAATAAACTCAATTATTATTAAACTAGAGCGCTAATTAATCGTTTTAGAATAATTTATTTTCAAAAAAAAAAAATTACACAATAGATAATCATCTAGCATCATACTAATATTTCTAATAAATCCTTATTTTTCTATCCCCACCCGCATGCTTGCTATACCTGATTTCCGATATGCCCTTCAGAGTCATCTGAAATGTAAAATATAATTGGGGTGAGACGATGTTTAGTAAGTAAATAAGATTATTATTAGTGTGTGACCAAAATGAGCTTTTAAAAATTTCGTAAAACAATATTTAATACTATAACTTCAAAACTGCTTTTAAAATAAATGTAAATTTAAAAATTTCTGCATAAAACTTTTACCATCAACTATAACAGTAAAATTTAATAACCATATACTGTGACTGTTAAATTAAATTTTTAATTTTAAAATTATAAATATATATATATATATATATATATTTCCTTATATGTTTCCTTTAGATCGTCATTTAGGCACAAGAATGACCCTTTTCATATAAACATATACTTATCCCTTAAATCATCAATAACTCTGTACACGTAATTAAATATGTATAAACATATATTGTAAAAACCACCTATTGGCCTGTTAGCCGTAAGTCATGTTTACCCCCATAAATGGGTTATGTGGTCCGAAGACTGGACTTAACTGGCTGCCCGATCAAACTAAATCAATGTACATAATCATTAAGTGAGATTCTCCTTATTAAGTTTTGGTCCGAAACCAGATGTGCACTCAAGAGAAATCCACTAACATATAAAACCACTTTGTAAATAGTGTGGGTGCACTCTAATCTGTTTGAACTTTAAGTTACGGTACCGAACATCTATAACTTTGAACTTCCTTTGCCATAAGAGGTTTTAAAACCATCTTATTATAATATATACAATTTAAAATAATCTCGTGAAAATCTCATCTTTACTCATATTTTCATGAAACATGCAACGTATAATTAAACTCATGCATCACAATTTTTGTGTTAAATATATATATAAAGAAATGCTGAAAATTACCCGAGTGGTTTATAATATTTCCCAAAAATAAATGCAAGAATATTAAAGATTAAAATTGATATAATTAAATATGCGTAAAAATAAACTCAGGAGAATTTTGTGAAACTAAGCAACATAATCGAAATTTACTTACAAATAAATTCGGGTATAAATTTTAAATAAAAATCTAATATAATCAAATTTACTTACCTCTTCTTTTACCATGTGCTATGAACACAATAACTATCTTTAAGAAATCAGATTGAAAAGAGTGGGTGAGTGAGAATTTAATTATAACCAAAATTCTCCCTCCACCACTAATTCTTTCACTCACTAATCCTTCTTTTCCTTGGAAATTTTTTGTGAAAATTGAAGGTTGAGAGCTTCCTATTTATAGAAAAATTTTGGGAAAGATATAAATTTATAAAAGTGTGGGAAGAGGGGTGAAATTATAATTTTTTTAAAATTAAAGAATGGGTATGTGATGGGCTAGGTATGGGTTAAGCATGGGATGGGGGTGAGGATCATATGGGGGAAATAGAAGTGCTTGCCAACACTCCCATTTAATTAATTTTTAATTAATTAACATAATTAATTAATTACTTATTTTTTTAATTTTTTTTTTAAATCTTCATTATTATCATTGTTATAATTTTTAAGCTATGTTTTAGTATTTTTTTGTTGAAAAAAAAAATTAAATTCGAATTTTGAAAACTCATGTGGGGGATGGTTTTGTGGGCCCCACACAACTTTGAGACCCAAGTGGGTCTTACCTAATTCCAATAGTTCTCATACGATTTTATGAGCCCTACACAGTTTCGAGACTCATGTGGACCCCCACAAGGCTTCAGGACTCATGTGGGTCCCACACGGTCTTGTGGGCCCCACATAGGATACCTATATTATTATTATTTTATCTTATTTTTCTAAGAATTATATCAGTTAAAATATTATTTTATGTACTTATTTACGTATACAAAACAGTGTCTACCCTGTTTTATCCTATGAAATTTTATTCTAACCAGGCCGACCTCCAAAGAGCAACTGAGCCGCAATGGTCTCTGAACACTCGCTTAGACAAGGTCTTTCTTAAGCATCAAATATGGAATCAAGGCTCCTAACAGAGAAGCACTTTCGTTTTGATACTAACTAAATGACTATTATTATTATTCTACACTTTTTTTTGTGGGTTATTACAGTTTGTCCTAGGGATCATTGACAGTCCAGCAATACGCGTCAAAATTTATCGAGCTATTGCGTTTCTGCCCCTATATTGCTCCAGATGAAATTAAAAAGGTTAGGATGTTTGAGAGGAATCTAAGGTAAGATATTTATAGGTAGGTGGCAGTATCGAGGATACATGATTTCTCAAAGTTAGTTGATCAGGCTATTATAGCAGAGGAGAGTTTGCCGAGAGAGACTAAGACACCAAACCAGAAGAAGAGGGCTGCACCTTCGAGTTTTCAGGTGGGGTCCAGCCGAGGCCATTGGAGAGGAGGTAGATCTGGCGGGGGTCAAAGACAGATAGTAGAGTAGGGTGGACAGCCTCCCACCACTTGTCCCAAATGCGGGCGGAGACATCCGGGTAAGTGCTGGCTGGGGGAGAATGTTTGCTATCGCTACGGGAGGCCCGACCATATGGCTCGATCCTGTCAGATGTTGTCAGGTTATGTACCGGTTCCCAGACCTTTTTGGGATGGATACTAAGCGCCCCGAGGAGGTCAGCAGAGGAACACTACACCAGCGAGGGTTTTTGCGTTGACGCTAGGTGACGCTGAGACGGTTGGAGACGTAGTTACAGGTACCCTTATTGCTTTACCATATAAAGTTATTGTTTTGTGTGATACAGGTGCCACTCATTCCTTTATATCGGCGGGATATGTAAGAATAACTGGGGTAGAGACACAGTTATTAAATGTAGAGCTATTTGTGGCTACGCCAATGGGATATGTGGTAAGATGCAGGAAAGTGCTTCGGAATTTTTCAGTAAGTATTTAGGAGAGAATACTACCTGTTGATCTTGTGGTCCTAGATATGCAGGGGTTTGATGTGATACTGGGCATGGATTGGCTAGCAACCCATCACGCCAGCATAGATTGTTGTAAAAAAGAAGTGATTTTTAGACCTCTGGGTGAGCAAGAATATAGATTCGTGAGTTCACGCGTGCATGCCTCACCACAGCTTGTGTCAGTGGTTTAGGTGAAGAGACTATTACAGGGTGGTTTCCAGGGGTATGTTGCATACGTAAAGGAATCGCCGAAGGAAGAACTAAAACAAGCTGATATATCAGTTGTGAGTGAATTTCTAGATGAATTGCCTGACTTACCACTAGACCGAGAGATTGAATTTATTGTAGATCTGTTACCAGGGTCTACACCGGCATCTAAAGTGTCGTATCGTATGGCCCCGGTTGAACTGAGAGAATTGAAAGATCAGTTACAAGAGTTGCTGGATAAAGGTTTCATCGGGCACAGTGTGTCACCCTGCGGAGCACCAATTATGTTCGTGAAGAAAAAAAAACGGGATCATGAGGTTGTGTATTGATTATAGGGAGATAAACAAATTGATAGTCAAGAATAAATATCCTATCCCTAAGATTGATGATTTCTTTTATCAGCTCCAGGGTACCTAGGTTTACTCTAAAATTGACCTGCGGTCGGGTTATAATTAGGTGAAAGTTCGAGTGGAAGACATTTAGAAAACAACATTTCGAACGAGATATGAGCATTACGAGTTCCTGATGATATCATTTGGGTTGACTAACGCACCAGCGGAATTTATGGATTTAATGAACCGGGTGTTCCATCAGTATTTTGACCAGTTTGTGGTTGTGTTCATTGATGATATACTGGTCTACTCGAGGAGTTTTGAGGAGCACGAGCATCATTTCAGGCTGGTGTTGCAGATATTGAGAGAAAGAAAATTGTATGCAAAATTCAAGAAATGTAAGTTCTGGTTAAGGAAGGTTTCTTTTCTCGGCCATGTGATCTCTGAAGTGGGTTTATTAGTTGATCCGAGTAAGATAGAAGTAGTGGTGAGTTGGGAAAGGCCAGGAAATGTTCAGGAGGTTAGGAGTTTTTTGGGATTGGTAGGTTATTGCCGACGCTTCGTAGATGGCTTCTCCAGGTTATTGGGTCCATTAACACGACTTACGAGAAAAAATGAGAAGTTTGATTGGACCGATGACTGTGAGCAGAGCTTTCAGGAGTTGAAACAGAGGTTGATTACTGCGCCAGTGCTAGCTATTCCATCAGGGGAGGACGAGTTTGTGATATACAGTGATGCGTCCCTAAAAGGATTTGGGTGCGTATTGATGCAACACAGTAAGGTTATTGCGTATGCTTCTAGATAGCTTAAAGAATACGAAAAAAATTATCCTGTGCATGATTTGGAATTAGCTGCAGTGGTGTATGCTCTCAAGATCTGGAGGCATCATTTATATGGTGGGAAGTGCGAAATCTTCACAGATCATAAAAGTTTAAAATATTTCTTTACCCAAAAAGAACTGAATATGAGACAAAGAAGGTGGCTAAAGCTTACTAAAGATTATGACCGCACTATTAGTTACCACCCAAGGAAAGCGAATGTGGTAGTAGATGCTCTGAGCAGGAAATCAGTGGGACCAGTACTGGCGGCTTTGGAGATTCAGCACCGGATTCTGATGGATGTGGAGAGATTTGGTGTGCAATTGGTAGATGATGATCCACAAACATTTATCGCCAGCCTGGTTGTGCAGCCGACACTAGATGAAAAGATTAAGGTCGCTCAGGGTGATGACACAGAATTAGCAGAGGTAATAGCTAGAGTGCGGGATGGTCAGGGACAGGAGTTCAGCATCTTTGTTGAAGGAGCTCTGAGATTTCGCACTAGACTGTGTGTGCATGCGAATGATGATATTAAAAGAACGATTTTAGAGGAAGCTCACAGATCACTATACACAGTTCATCCTGGAAGTACTAAAATGTATAGGGACATGCGAGAGTATTTATCGTGGAGTGGAATGAAAAGGAAAATAGCTGAATTTGTACAGTAATGTTTGACGTGTCAGCAGGTTAAGGCTGAGCACCAGAGACCAGTAGGGCAGTTCCAGCTACTATTTTTCCCATAGTGGAAATGGGATCACGTCTCTATGTATTTCATTACTGGGTTACCACCAGTACGACAGTGGTTGAATGCCATCTGAGTGGTTGTTGATTGTCTAACGAAGACTGCTCATTTCATCCTGATTAAAGTTAGTTACTCCATGGACAGGTTGGTAGAAATATATGTTCAGGAGATAGTTTGTGTCCATGGTGTACCGGTATCCATAGTTTCAGACCGAGATCCAAGATTTACTTCACGATTTTGGAAAAATTTTCAAGAAGTTATGGGTACACAACTAGCGTTTAGCACTACTTTCTACCCTCAGATAGATGGTCAGACTGAAATAATAATTCAAACATTGGAAGATATGCTTCGGGCGTGCGTGTTGGATTTTGGGGGTAGCTGGACCCAGTTTATGCCACTAATCAAGTTTGCTTACAATAACAGCTATCAAGCTAGCATCGGCATAGCACCTTATGAAGCACTATATGGTAGGAGGTGTCATTCTCCTCTTTTCTGGGATGAGGTAGGCGAGAGGCGAGTTTTGAGTCCAAAGATAGTATCGACAGGCATATGATAAGGTCAGACTGATTAAAGAAAGAATTAGTACCGTGTAGAGTCGATAGAAAAGCTACGCAGACACAAGCCGCCAGGAAATAGAGTTTGAAGTGGGGGATCGAGTATTCTTGAAGGTGGCTCCTCTAAGAGAGGTTATGAGATTTGGGAAGAAGGGCAAGCTGAGCCCTAGGTTTATTCGCCCTTTTGAGATAGTAGAGAAAGTGGGGTCAGTAGCCTATAGGCTAGCCCTGCCACCAGCCTTGGCTAGGATACACGACGTATTTCATGTTTCCATGCTAAGGAAATACGTTCCAAACCCATCCTACATTATTAGTTATGCAGAAATAGAACTTAAAGATTCATTAGCTTATGAAGAAGCACCAGTACAAATTTTGGACAAGAAGACACAAGTATTGCGCACCAAAGAAATTCAGCTAGTAAAAGCCTTGTGGAAAAGCCATGCTATAGAAGAAGCTTCATGGGAACTTGAAGATGAAATTAAACATAATTACCCACAATTGTTTAGTGAGATTTAGCAGTGGTTTGTAAAGTTTAAGAATGATTATTTTATATTGTTTAGTATAGAGTAATGAATGTATAGTTGAATTATCTTTAGATTATATAATAGGTAGTATTTTGGTTTTGGAAGAATTTTCTTTTATATTTGTAATCTCTCAATACCTCGAATGTAACCACAGTATTCCTGCATCATAAGTGAGGATAAGTAATAAAATAAGTAGACTATTTTCCCTAATGGATGAGGCTCAACACAAATAGCAAATTTCGAGGACGAAATTTTATAAAGAGGGGAGAATGTGATAATCTAGAGAATTAAACAGGGTCCCATTGATGAACATAGGGGATTTGTTGACGAGAACATATGAGGGCCTCGTCGACAAGGACATGTCTCGTCGACGAGAAGATACCAAGATGGGGGATTTGGCAGTTTGAAATTCGTTAACGAGGGATATAGGTTCGTCGACGAACTTTCATTAGGGACTCGTCGATGAGATGACGTGTCTCGTTAACAAAGTTGGGGTTATAAATAGCTAAAACCTAGATTTTCTGCAGAATTTAGCACAGGAAACTCCCTTTCTCTCTCTAAAATGTCCCTCTCCCCTTCTCTCTTTGATTTCGGCCCCGTTTTTCACCTGATCTACGATCTGAGGCCACCACGATGCTCCTGGGGAAGTTCTTTGCAAATCCACCGGAGTGGATCGTTGGTGGAAGTGATTTGAATTCCATCCTAATTTCAGGGTAAGACATTTTATTCGGTATTTGTCTTTTCCACAGTTATAGGAAATGTAGTATACACAAAAATACTGACGTTTTGTTTTGGGGGATGTGATTTTCAGGGTGTTGAGTAGGAAACCCTACGGGTGTGAGATCAGAGATAGAAAATGGGTTTTTCAGAAACTAGGTAAGGGAAATATGCTATGTTAGGAGTTTTAACAATGTTAACAGGGATTTCATATATATATATATATATATATATATATACCAGTTTATTATCAGATTTTTATAGAACAAGAGTTTTAATGTTTGTGTGGCCTGAGTAGATAATTATCTGATATAGAACTTACACAGCTTTTTCCAGCATATCATGTTATACAACATATACAGATATAGACTGATATACACAGATATTTATTCAGATAAGTATATTATAGTTTTCATTCAGATCAGTATATTACATTTTTTATTCAGATCAGTATATACAGTATTTATAGAATGTCATGTTTCCAAATACCATAACACTTAGATTATACAGACAGATTATACAGTCAGATATACAGATATAGCATCCAGATGCTACAGTTGTATTATTCAGACATTATAATATTTACAGTACGGAATTATAATGTTATGGTTATTTCGAAAACATGATGAAAATAGTAGAAAGAATATAGTATTATATATATGGTATTAGATCCCTATGAAATATTACAGATACAGATACAGATACAGATACAGATACAGATAATTGAGCACGACATTGTTGCTAACACAAATAGAGTGCAACCATATATCTCAGATAGTGTGTGGATACCGTCAAACAATGCTCGAAGTGGATGCAGCTCTCCAGTTCGATGGGTTGAGAGGGTCGGTTTGACGAGGTAGCAGTCCAGTTTCGCGCCTAAGAGAAGGTGCAGTTTGGCCGGACTGATGTAGTGTAGAGTATAGTGACTTACCTGGTAGGCCAACCAGCATTAAGTCCCGCCTACGGGCCACACAACCCTGTCATGAGGGGTCAAATCATGACATACAGAGTTCTAAGGAAAAAATATAGTTATGTATATGTATATAGTTTTACAGTATTTGTTAAATATAATATGATATTAGCAGTATGAAAAGTAGAAAATTCAGATGATATAGTTATACTTTAAACTGCGATAAATGTAAGATATGTTTTTATAGATTTATCATTTTATACAGTTCAGATGTTATTATAATAGTATGCAACTTAGCCGCCACACACTAGTAATAGCATATTTCCACTTACTGAGCGTCGTCTTACCCTATTACTTTAACATTTTTTAGGTGAGCCAGGTAGGCGAGCAAATCAGGCTCACAGATAGAGTGATTTCTTAATTGCCCTGTCTATAGGGTAAGTTTGTTCAGAGTGTTGTATTTTGGGGTAGATGGTACTGGAGAGAGATGTAAAATATCACTATGGTCTGGAAATACTGATTTCTAGTATTGTATGTGTATACATGGTTGTATGATTTATATTTTCTACTATGTAGGTGTGTTTATTGTATACAGGAATACCCCAATGCCCTTCTGAGGGGTATCAGAGTAGTTCAAATGTGTTTATTTTAAGAAAAAAAATATGGTTTAATTTTTTAGGTTGTTACAGGTGCAAAGCATATGTGTGAGTGAATGATGCATAATGCATGCACAAGCATGAATGCATGGATGTGTGGACATGCATGTATGACACATGAATGGGCATGCATATGCATGCATGCATGAATGAATAATGGGATGACGTAATGCATGAATACATGTATGCATGTATAAGCATGAGCACATGGATAAGGGTGAACATGCATGCATGGTATGTGTAAGCATGTGTGAATGAACCATGATGAATAATGATGTAATGCATGAATATTGGTGTATGGATAAGAATGAACATGCGTGCAATGTATGATGTGTGGTAGGGTATGCATATGCATGAATGGATAATGTCATGGATGATGTTCTGTGTGTGCATACATGAATGTATGTACATGTATGGGTGTGTAGGTACATGTGCATGCATGCATGTGTGTGTTTCAGTATTAGAATGCGTGGATGTGGACATGCATGAATGAAAGTGCTCGTGTGTGAGTGTATTCATGCATGTGCATGCATATGTGTGCATGAGTGTTGGAATACATCCATGAATGAAAGTGTACTTATGTGAATGTGTCCATGCATGTGTATGCATGTGTGTGCATAAGTGTTAGAATACATGCATGAATGAAAGTGTACTTGTGTGAGTGTGTTCATGCATGGATGCATGTGTAAGTTTTAGAATGTATCTATGAGTGAGAGTGTACTTGTGTGAATGCGTACATGCGTGAGCATGCATGGATGTATGTGTAAGTGTTAGAATGTATGTATAAGTGAGAGTGTACTTGTGTGAATGTGTGCATGCATGCATGCGTGCTTACACGTATGTGTGTGAATGTTGGAATGCATGTACGAATGATAGTATATTTTTGTGAATGTGTACATGCATAAGCATGCATAGATGTGTGTGTAAGTGTTAGAATGTTTGTGAGTGTGATGAAACTATTTTCTAGATGACTTAAAATATTTTTTGGGGAATTTTCTCTTATTTTTCTAGCATTTTTCCTGAATTTTTATGAGTTATTTTATGTTTAAATGAATTTATTTTTAAAAAATAAAATAAAAGAAAATCAGACTGAACCGATTCAGGGGGGTGGACCGATCAGACTTTGACCGATCTGGAGAAAACCGGTTTAAGGCCTGGCCAGGGCTGAAGGGGTGAGTGCGCCACGTGGCAGGTCACGAGTGGATGGGAACATGCGGGTGAGGATGGAGGATGTGGTGCAATCCAGATCATTCGTTAGGGTGCAAATCCAACGGTCGTCCAAATGCCGCGTCAAGCATTGATGGTGAAGGGAGTGAGGACACCACGTGGCGATGCTTGGACGAGGGAGCAGGGGTGATGATTAGCCTATGATGCGAGGCAATCTGGGCCATTGATGTGCTACGGGGATCCTACAGTGGAGATCTGATCCGCACTAACTTCCTGTCGTGGTGTGATCTGATCTGTCCATTGAAGGGTTAATCTGACGACTTGTGGAAAGAGTTTGTGCGCTTTCATGCGCATTAATGATGAAGGCGTCCGAGGAGGCCACGTGTCGCATGGTGCGGGTGGCAGGCCATCATTAATGCCTTTTGATACCAGTGAGATCCTGTCCGTTGGTGCGGTGGAGATCGAATAGTTAGGAATAAGGGGGCGTTGCGATGGCGCCACGTGTCGAACGAGCTGCTTCTGCATTAATGCTCCTGGCACAGGGTGGATCCTAGTCGTTGACGTGTGGAGAGATGGGACGGCTAGGAGTCGAAATGCTTCCCAGCAGTGATGACGGAGGTGACACTAGTGCCATGTGGTGACGTGCAGACGAAGGGGGACAAGGACCATAATTGCCTTCTATTGACTTGATAGGTCATACCTGGTTTCGATAATGACAAATACTCTAGGTATTTGATGACTTTCGAGTTTGTGTGTGGGTATATAATTTGCAAAACAACTAATGGCACATGAAGACTCAAAGTCTAAAGACCCCGAAGACTTCTTTTGTTGTAACTTATATTATACGGGTCTATAATAGTAATTAGGTATATGGTCTGTAATAATCTCTGCATGTTATGCATGTAGGTTTTTGTAAGCTCAACATGACCATAGACTGACCTTAGGGTACAAAATGTCATTAGGGCTTCGGTCGACCGAAGTTGGATTTTTGGGATTATCTCAAAATGACCTCAGTAAGACTCTAGTATGACTCTAGGACCCAACACTCATGCACACTTATCATACAAAATAAATAAGTGTTAAAATTGTGCTTAAAATGAATAGTATTATGGAACTTAAGAGAGCTCAGGCGACCAAACCGAACCCTAGGAGTTCAAAACTCCTTGGGCGCTCGAACTATTGAGAAGTCAATAGTTGACTGGAGCTCTCGGGCAACCGAACTTATTTATGCATACTGTCCACGGGCGCCTGAACCCTTCGAAAAGGACATTCCACCAACTCGGGCTATCGAGCGGTTTAGCTCAAAAAGAGCCCCGGGCAACCAAACACACGAGTTCGGGCTACCGAACTTATGTTTGGGCACCCGAATTTAAGAAGAAATATTCTTGACTTTGTTTCGGGCCACTAAACTTAAAGTTGGGCTGCTGAACCCATTTAAGGACCTTTATTTATTGTGTTAGTTCAGGCGACCAAACCTCGGTTCAGCCACCCGAACCTTGTCAGGTTAAAGCTATTTTAACTCAGGAAAACACGGGTTAATTTGGGTTAACATTTCCTAAGCATTTTAGACTTTTCTAAGAATACCCAATAGGTCCTAAACGGTTATATTTTTGCCTTGGTCAATAAATATGAGTTCATTTGTGTGGATTAGCTAGAGATTAAGAAAAATCATTAGCCAAAATTCTCTCAAACCCAAAATCCCATTTTGCCTATAATACTTCCAAACACTCTCACACCTTCATTCTATTGATTATTTTTAGCCTTGTGAGAGTTCTTGCTTGGGTTATTGCTTAGTAGTATTGCTCATACTCCCATTTCTTTGCTTGGTATTGATTTTGGGGAGTTAAGCAAGGTTTTCCCACAAATTTCATTTAATAAATCTCGTGTTGGGAAAAACCTAGTAGCTTAAGGATCTTTGCATTGTCATTGCAAAGACTCTTCTAGTTTGATTTTCTTGTGCAAAATATTTTTAACAAGCTATATTAAAGTAACTCTTGAGCATATTACATTTAAGAAAATATTTTGAGTTGTTTTGAATATTTGCAGCATCTTTGAAACTCTGGTTTATTATTGAGATTTGATATTTATTATTTCAAAGAAATAACTTGATTAGAACACTCATGAGCATATTAACGATTATATCTTGTTGAGTGTAGCTTGCACAAAAATACACATCACTGAACTTACATTTACCTATATTGTTGATGTGTGGTTGATCGATTATACTGTGTGTATTGGGTACATATCTGCTTTACTTGAGAAGCATAATCACTGTACCGATTACTTTATGAAAAATACTGTTGTATTTCCAGGCGTGGCCTGAGGGAGTTTGAACTAACCTGGAAGGATCAGGTTGGGGTCAGCCCTGTGAATTTGACCTAGGGTTTTCTTTGCCCCGTAAGGAGAGTTTGTAAAGGTTGATGTCAGCCCTGTGCTAATTGACCTGGTTGTATTAGGTGCCGTTCCATCAGTTAAGTGAGTCATTAGTGGAATTCTTGGGCTTGCGAGCTAGAGGCAGGGACGTAAGCACAATTGGCCGAACCTCGATAACATATCGTGTGTCTATTTATATTTTTGCATTTTATATTTACCGCACGTGTATGTTATTGTATGAATGATGCGCATGATTTAAATTCTGCATATTATACTTACCTGCGCATTTGGGTAGATAGACCTAGGTTGTGAATGTATTGATGCTAAACTAGTTTAACCTAGGAGAAAAAGTCTTAAATTCTAATTCACCCCCCCCTCTTGGGAATACACCAAATCTATCAACTTCTGATGCGGGTGATCGGGACCATCAATGGGAATGGTAATCCAAGGGCGGGTAGGAGGCCATGTAACTCTTTTGATCGAGCCTTCAAAATGAAACCACATGTTCCAATCTTACGGTCTTAAGGAGAACCATATTTAAACAAAAATTCCCACTTTTGGCACTTTCCGCTCTCCTCATTCTCACACACCACTCCCCTTCTCTCGTTCTCTCATCTTTTCCGTTTCTCTCTTTGATCCTCTCTATTCCTCTTTGCTAATGTAACCCTAAGGTTTCTTTTTTGACTCACCCTTTTTGTTTTTTCTCAAGTATTCTCAAAAACACTAGGGTTTCTAAGATTGCCTTCCGCAACTCACTATCTCCTTCTTGCTAACTAGAAAAACCTTAAGATCTGTTGAAACCCTGCTCGCACTCTCCCCTCTTCTTTCAATCTCCCTCTGTAACCCTCTTTTATTTTTTATTTTTTATTTTTTATTTTTTTTATTTTTTCCAAATAGAAGCCTTTTCTATCTTCTCGCTTCTCACTTCCTCACTCTCTCTGAAGCAGGCCAGAAAGGGGTTCGAGATCTTAGTGATCATAAAATAGGGAAGCTCCAGGAAACACCTTAGAAAGATAAGTTTTTTTTTATCTTTTTTCTATTTTTTATGTTTTTTGTTCTCTTTTATCTCCTTTTTCCTTCCTTTTTTTTTTTTTTCAGTTGTTTCTTTTTTTTTTTTATGTGTTCCGTTTTATGTTAATGACGACGGGGGTCGTTGTTTGTTAAGGCTTCGGATCCGAAGCCTCTAGTTGGATGTCTGGCTACAGGGTTGGTGTGGAAGATGAGTGAACTCGTCTTTGGCTCTATGAGGAGAGGGAGTGCATGGGTTGACTCATACAAGTCAACCTGGGGTGAGCGGTATGAGTTGGAACAGAGTTGACTTGCACGAGTCAACCCGGGTGGGTGGTGTGAGTCTGAGCATGTCACATAATCGTCGCATGTGAGCTCAGTAAGTGTGAGGCTTGGGACGAGCTCGAGTGGATTGGGCCTGGTCAATTTTAAAGGAAGTGGCCTAGTTAAAAAATTAAAAGCGGGTTGGCCTAGTTCTGATTTTAAAAACAAGGCCCGGGTTCTTTTAAAATGAAGGTCAGCCCACTTTTGGTTTCAAAAACGAAGCTCGAGTCTTTAAAAAACAGGGCCAACCCAACTCAATTTTAAAACAACTAGGTCGACCCACTTCTCTTTTTAAAACGGGGCCTAGTTTTCTTTTTCAAAATAGGGCCCAGTTTTCTTTTTCAAAATAGGGCCGACCCAAATCAATTTTAAAACCAGGGTCCGAATTACTTCTTCAAAAAAAGGCTGGCCTAACTCAATTTTGAAACAACAAGGCCTCTTAAGACTTTGGAAACAGGTTGGCTCAGACTAATTTTTAAAATAGGCCTCCTGGGTTGGTTCAACAAGGGTTTGAACCCGAATTTAGGTTTGGGTCAAGGGGTTCGAGTCACTTGACTATGGGTTCAGACCAGGGTACAGGTTCGGGCTTGGGTTAGGATAAGAAGATCCGAATCTTAAACAAATTCAAAATGAGCTTCAGTTTCAAATTTGAATCAGAAGCTTAGGAGCGAACACCTGCAACCACATACGAGCACAATATGGATTAAATAGAATTAAGCTTAGTTAGAGGTTACCTCTTCTCTTATCTCCTCCTTTCTTCTTTTCCTAGGCTCCAGGTGGATTTGACTTAAATGTTTGGCTTCTTGGTTCTGCTTCCGAGTCTCTGAATTCTACAGGTTCTTCTCTTCTACTCCCTACATTGTGTACTGTATAGCTTGCCTATTCTCACACTTCCCTTCTGTCCTCTGCTTCGGCTGAGTCTCTTTCTATTTTCCAAAGTAATTCTATGTTCCCTTTGTCTTTTCTCCCTATTTTCCCAGCATTTCCTATGCTCCTCCCTCCCCCAGCTACAGTGTGAGACTCCTTATTTATAGGGAGTCTCGGGACTCATTTTTGGCGCCAAAATTCCTCTTCTAATAGATTTCCCCACTAACAAACTTGGTTAGGGAATAATTCCCTTCTGTTGTGTGAGTTATTTTATTTTATTTTATTCGGTGAATTTCTTCTAACAAACTGATTCTAATTCTTGTGCGTAGGTGAATTTGAAGAGGTGACATAAGCTTTTCGAGATGACAGTTGGAGATTGGAGAACTGGGGATTTCCTTTGTGATTTATTCGTATTTGTTTTTGTATTTATTTTCTTTTTGCATGCTTACTAATTTTATTCTTTCCTCTCCTGTGTGCAGGTCATTGGGGAGATCCAGATGTCAACTTTAGACATGCCGGCTTTTTGGGGTGCTCTAGCTTGGCAAGCCCGAGTTGGAGGGCTTGGCATCTTTTGTTTTTGCTTTCTGTATTTCTATATTTTATTTGCTCTAGTGTGTGTACTGCATCCTCATTTTGTACACTGCATTTCCTTGTATGTCATATTAGCCTTTCTCATTGTAACACTCTTGCGTGTACATTTATTGCACGTGCTCTCACTCCCTTTGTTGCAATAAAATTTGACCTTACATACTCTTTATGGACCAATTTTGACCCAAAAACCAAAGTTTTACTTTGTCCCACGAAAACCACGGTTAACAAAACATGACTTCAACACCCAAACAAAACCCCGACCAAAATCAAAGGCTGGGTTCAAAGGCTACAAATCTCAATCTAAAATTTAAACACTTTAATTATTTAAATCTAAAAACTCAATTCTAGAAGTTTGAATGACTCAATTCAAAATTCCTTGACTCAACTGAACAGCTGTACTTTCAAAATGAGAGGACAAAATTCCAAAACCTAAAGAAGTTGACTAAAAGTTTTGGAGAGTTTAATTATGAAGACTCAATTTTGAAAACCTAATAAAAGAAACATAATTTTGAAATTAAACTAAGTCGAAGAACCTTAGTTCAAAAGGACTTAATTTTTGGGTTTTTAAGATTTGAACCATAATACCTAACTTAAGGGAAATAGAGATTAATTTTGCAATTAGAAAACCTAATTAATCAAAAAGGACTTGACTTAACAACCTGAAAATCCAAACTCAGATCAAACATCTTCAACACTCAACTTCAAACTAATTTTCTGACGTTCGTAAGGGACTTGCCTACTTGGAATCAAAAGGACTTCAATTGGGGGAATTAAGGTCTTGATTTTGACAAAAGGGTTTGTTTAGGACATGAAGCCAAGTTTTGTTGTGTCGAGTTTTCTTGGGGTGGCATGGTTAAAATTGGGGTATCTACACAAGATTCTTACGTGTGGTGAGGTATTGGATATGGATTTACATTGGATTTAGATAAGATATAATATATAATTGTATTAAAATTTATCCAAACTCATTTAAATTCAAATTTAAGGTCCGAAATTCATACTTTCAGACATAGCAATTAGTATATTCAAATTTAGAGGTCACAGGTTCGAGGCGTGGAAACGGTCTCTTGTAAAAATGTAAGGTAAGACTGCGTACTATAAATTCATTGTGATCCGTCCCTTCCTCAGACCCCACATACATGGGAATTTTGTTTATAAGAATCTTATTTGTTTTGTTTTGATCAAATGTCAACATTCGCTTGCACAATAAGTTGTAACCTGAATAAAATGCAATATTGCCACCTGTTTAATATATTAGCGACAAGCAAACGATAACATAGCAAGATACAGAGTAAAATAGTACACACAATTAATATATTAGTTGGTATGCCGAGTGTTTTTAATATATATATTTTTTTCTCTTAGTAGTAAAATTATTAACCAGGCAAGTCAGAATCAGAAAGACAAATTTGTCCACCAAAGTTTTTCTTTATTTCTTATTTTTCTTGTTCTTGTGTGGGGCCACTCCAATCAAATGCATTTGGGTTAGTGAGACACTTTGCATGTTTATCACATGGACTAAGACCTCAAAAGTCTTTGAACAAACATATATACTTGCAACACTAAAGTCGTTTTTGAAAAAAAAAAAAATTTGTTTGACAATTTTTTATTTTGTTGATGTGGAAAATAGTTATTATTTTTTATTTAAATGATAAAATTATTATATTGTTCTAGAGTTTTTTAAGACCGTGTAACTGTGAATAATGATTTTTTTTTCATTTTATCTTTTCAAAGAATTATAAAAAAATTGGTTAACTTTTCAATTTTACAACATTTTTTAATGAAAAAATAGAACAATAAATATTTTGACACTCTTTGACTATGAAAATAGTTTTATTTTAAATTTTAGTTTTTAATTCTAAAAATATCACCTTATTTTCTAATTTTCTATGCTTTTATAGAAAAGTTAGAAAGCTTTTTTATATTATTATTTTCTAAATTTTTTACTACTTACTTTGTATTTTGGGAGCATGGAATTTAGATTTTGTTTGGATTTGGGTAGATTTTGACAAAATATAAAAATAAAAAAATAAAAGTTGATTTTCTTCCAAATTCACATAAATTTGAATCCAAGTTTCAAAATCCTTAAACTCAAATACCACCTATATAATTTCTGAAAAATAAAAAACAAATTATTATTTTTTATAATTATTTTAAAGTCTTCAAATAAAAATGAAAAATACTTCACACTGTTAAATAAACATTTAGTTTTAGCATCTTCAATTTGAATCTTAAAAAACTAAAAAAAAAATATAATCGTTTGAAAATTTGAAAATAAAATATAAAAATATTTTTAACAATTAAATGGGTCCTTAAAATTTTAGGAAAGCTAAAGAAAAATAAAAATATATTCTTCAATTTTTAAAAACAAATGTTAAAAAATTGAGAAGCAAGGTCATATTTTTGCAATATTTTAGGAAACTAATAATAAAAAATAAAACTATTTTTTACAACTAGACAAGCCTAAGGGCCCATTTAGCTTTAGAAAATATTTTTGTTTTTTAAATTTTTAAATTTTAAGTTTTTAATGTATTATGAAAATGTTAGCATATTTTAAAATTAAACTGATAGAAAATAAAGAATTTGTTTTATTATGCAAAATAATTTTATTTTTTATTCTTGAATTTTAAAATAAACACAAAAAAGGCAACTTGTTTTCTAATTTTTCAAATTGTGTACAAGGCAATATTTAGAATTATAATTCACACAAAAGTTTAAGATTCAAATCCTATACTTTCATACGCAAAGTAGGGGTGAGCAAACGGTTGGTTCGGTTAAATTCGGGTAATTAACCGAATTAACCGAAAAATTCGGTTAAATAATACCATTAACCGAACCGACCGAATTGACGAAAGACACCGAACCAACCCCAACCGAATTGCCCATTCGGGTAATTCGGTTAACCGATTTTAACCGGAATCATTTAAAATTAATTGCTACAAATATAATACAATTATAAATTTTTTTTAAAACCAAATCCAACTTAATTAAATACCTTATTTATTAATTTTATTAATGAAAATAATATTTTACCATAGAACAAAGAATCCAAATAGGTTAATTAAACTCCTTAATGCACTTGCATAAGCAAAATTTATATTCATAAATTATATTTAAAATCTAATTAATTAGTAATTCGGTTAATCGGTTAACTGAAATTTTTTTTACCCTTAACTGAACCGAAACCGATTAACCGAAATTTTGTAGAATTATAATCGAATTGGGATTTTTACCCGAACCAAATCGGCCGATTTCGGCCGGTTAATTTGGTTTTTACCGAATTATGCTCACCCCTAATGCAAAGTAAGAGTTGAAAATTTAGAAAAATAATGAAAATATGTTTTCCCAATTTTTCTATTAGGTAAGAAGGAGTATCGGGAGTTTAATTTCAGGTACGTACACTCATGGAGCTAGCGGTATTTGTGGATGGTGAGAATTTACTCTGTGAGCCAGTGGGGACCGTGGATGGTGAGAGTTCGCTCTATGAGCCAACGGGGACAGTGGATGGTGAGAGTTTTTTGTAAACTTGCGGGGACCGTAGATGGTAATGGAGATGTGTCTCGGAGGTCGGGTTGGCCGAAAGTTCAACTAATGCATGGAAGTCATGTTCGCATTTTAGACTTTACCTGATTAGCGAGACCTCAGGGGAGGACACTGATCCATAGGTTTGGTGCCGCACCAAGGGGTCCGAAGGGTTTGTTGGTGGCTGAAGTTCCTATGTAATCAAAAAATAAAAAATAAAAAATAAAAAATAAAAAATAAAGCAATTCTAGTTAATTTAATATTATGATTTTTAAAGGAATTTCAAACTCATTTTATCATTTCAAAGCCAAAATTTAGAGCAATGTGGGTCGGCTACAATTTCCATAGCTACAACACATTAATACAGATTGTAACAAAATTATTAAGAATATCTTTTAATAACACCATGACGAGAAATTATACAAAAAATTATTCCCTTCACATGTTTGTGTCAATAGTATATACTTGTTTTTTTTTTTTTTTTAATGTCGATCGATTATCTAGACATGTGAAAGGTGAGTCTCACTTTTATTAGCATAACATTTCAAACATATTATTAGTATGCGGTTCACTTATCAATTATCACGTGTTTCATATCTAGATAATGTGCCTCAATTTTCACTATCTTCAAAATAATGTCAAATCCAACAACCAATATATACGAATAACTTTAAATTAAAAAAATTAAAAAATACACACACACACACACACATATATATATATATATATATATAGAGAGAGAGAGAGAGAGAGAGAGAGAGTTGTGTTTGTTGGGCAACACGGCCTTTTTCCATATGTTTAGGTTTAGAAAAAGGTGAATATTTTAACTTTTGGCATTGGATACAATTACAATAATTACCAAATGTTTTGTACTTTCCAAACATAGCCTTAATTAAATGTGCTATGAAATAAACTACCACTAAATAGATGAAATTGTTATTTTTAAATGGGCTAAAATTGGTGAATCTACCATTATCCTGACAATAATGTTTTTTCAAATAAATTAAAATTTAATTTTACTTTTAATAGGTATAATTATTATAGTATGTGACTCATATTGAGTGAAATATGCGTACAGAGAAAGCAAGTCGATGCCGGAAGTTTTGCTTCGTACGGTACAAGAGTATTTGAGGAATTTTTTAATACCTTTATATGGTTAGGATTAGTATAAATATATATATATATATATATATATATATATATATGATGTAACCCTATTTTCTATATAGTGAAATTTAGTTGCCGTTCACTTTTGCGGACATAGGCATACTACCGAATTAGGTTAAATCCGTGTATTTTTGTTGTTTTATCTATCTTTTTATTTTTCGTACTGTTCATCATAATTATCGCATGTTTTATAACAATAGTTAATTGGTTGAGTAATAAAATAGCAAGACAAAGGCAAGGATTTATTCGAACATATGTGACACATTAAAATGCTCAAATTCACGATTCAACTTAGAAAATTCCAGTTTTAAACTTAACTAACGCAAATAGGTCTTATAATTGGTGTACTTGAACTTGATTTAAGTGTGAGATTTTAAAACTCAACTTCAACTTGATTAAACGCGATTCGGAAAATAATATTTAATATATGTATTAATTATCAATATTCGTATAATATTCAGCATATGAATAAAAGACATGACACGTGTCACTTATAAAACATAAAAAAAATAATAAAATGTCAAAAACCTGATGTTGAACCTAATTTATCACACTTATTAGAGCAATTTATTGTTCAAGGTCCTAGACGATGCCTCCTGGCCTTTTGATTTCTAGAAAATTCTCATCTATGGTAGGGAGATGTGTTCGTTCATACTTACGTTCAATGACCAAGATGGGACCTTTTATTAGTAGGGGCATGACTACTAGTACTTAAAATTTTTTATTGTACAATTAATTTTTAATTACTGTCATAATATTAATTTATCCACAATACACGAATATTTAAAGCAAATAGAAATGTCAAGGTATATTTCAAATATTTTCATTACAAAAATTACAAAACAATGAGAAATGTCACATAGTTGTCCGATATGTACGGGATTGTGTCAGGTATTATTCGTTATCGACATAAAATATTTTGTTTAGGAGACTTTTAAGAATTCTTAAAATATCATAAAACTTTCCGACATTTTAATTTGACCTTCACACTTTCACTTCGTGAGAGGATGCAATTTTACCCTATATGACTTTTGAAATGGTGTAGCTTTAAAATTTTATGTTTGGTGGAGGCAATGGTCCACACTGGTCCTAGTATACACTTGGCCTTGCCATGCGTTGCCTTCTTCTCGTTTTGCTTTTGTTTACCTTTTTAGCACTTTTTGGAATGTCTCTAGAAACACGAAATTTCATAATTACTCATAAAATTTTACTTCTCAATGTTTCGTACAATTAACTTGTCAATTATAATACTCTTTTACTTTTTTATATTAAAAATATGTCTCTTAAAATAAATACATTAAAATAACTCAAATTTAAATAGAATTCAATCAAATCAAAATACAATCAAACTTGAAAAGGTTTAGAATCAACTTCAACTCACTTAAGGAATCTTCAGTGCATGAAATAAAAAATACTTGTACAAAATGACATTTTTGAAAATCTCATCTTTGAGAGTAAAATGTGTAGAGACCCAAAAAATAATAATAATAAAAATAAGTAAGAAAAAAGGGAAATTAGTTTGACACAGGCCAAACCGTTGATGGTTTTGTGAGCTCAGAGAAAATCGTCAACGGTTTTGAGTTACTGAGGGGTAGTAAGGGTAAAACGGTAAAAAAATGGTTTGGTTAAAACCAAACCGTTGAAAGTTTAGGCCAAACCATCGACGGTTTTCCTCTGGCCAGTAGCCTGTAAATTGAGTTCAAGTCATTTTTTTTTGGATAAAAACTTATAACTCTCTCTCTCTCTCTCTCTCTCTCTTAGGGCTGCGACCCTCTGCCTCTCTCTCTTCATTTTCTCCCTCAAATCTTACCCGAATTGACGATCGGACGCTACCACGAGATTCCATAGGTCTGTCCCTCATCATTTTAACTGGAGCGGTTTTGTGAGTTAGGCTTCCCAAGCACCACTCAAAAACCAGTGTAAGTAAGATGTTTTAAAGTTTAATTAGTCATTGGGGGTGTGTGGGTTTAGGAATGTTAAAATAATTATTATTTTGGGCTAAATTGATTAAATTAGGATATATGAATATAGGGTGTTGTGTGAGCACCGTAGACACTATTTTTGGATCCCTACGCGCATATCTCCAAGAATCGGGTAAGAGGAATAAATTATGTCAGATTCTTTAAAAATTAACTCAATTAATTGGAAGTATGAGAATATGAAAATATAGTATGTGATTTTATGATATATCAGACATTTGAAAAATACTGGTTTTGAATTATTATGTATTTATCTGGGCAAGTATTATTTTATGAAATACTACTTAAAACTTGTGTGGCATGAGTATTGGTTTGGGTTACCATATATTTTACATGTGGGATTATTTTATGATGAAATGTGATTCATACTGACAGATATTGTGAATAAAAGAATTTGATTTTATGTTTAACATGTGGGAATAATTTATGATAGAATGTGAATTATACTAGTTATGTGGAATATTGAAAATTATAGACATGATATTTTGATATGGAGAAATGTGATTTATATAGACAAAATATTTTGATATTGAGATTACTATGAAAATTGTGGAAATGAGAACCCTGATGGACCAGTGATATAATTGAGAGCATAGTACCGTTGTTAGGAAATGAGTTAGTGCAACCACACTTCTTGGGAAGAGTGTTGGTATGAGAAGTTGATTGGGCCTGCGGAGGGATGTTGACTGCCCCTGGGCCCGGACCAGGCTGTGGTGGGCCAATCATACTATAGACGAGCTATGTTTTGACTTGGCTATGGTCTGCCGATCATATGCTTAGTTCAGCTTTCGGACTGCACAACCCGGTCATGTGAGGTGATTACATGATGGTGATATATGAATGTCCTCTCAGGTTGGTTCCTCATCACAGACATGATGAAACTACATTTACATACATGTTGGGTTTCGAACCCAGGAAAACGTATTGAGTACATGCATATTTTTAAGAAAAATATATATTTACAAATGTATATATATGTATGTAGATATGAGTGCAGATTTCATGATTACTTAGTTAAATTATTTGTGAAATGAACGTGTTTTGATTCATTTAACTCATGTTGCCACACATTGATTATAATTTATTCAAACTAACTAGGAGGTGTCTCACTCTTTAATATTTTAACATTTAAGGGAATCAAGGGAGACGAGCTTAGAGAGCTCCAGGCAGGATTAATGTTTCTGGGAAATTAAAGTTAGTGCTAGTGAGATGCAGCTGTTTTGTTTGTATATAGATATGTTTATGTACCTTTGGTTATATAGGTAGTTTGGGAGAGAGATACTTTTGTATTATGGTGGTATAGTACTTTGGTATGTTTTACATGTGGGATGTATGTATATTATGCTTCTGCTGTATTGTAATATAGCTTATGGATAGTTGTACCCGGTAACCCACTTGGGAGTCGGGTGGTTTATATTTATGGTATCAGAGTTGCATGCCAAAAAGAAAAGGAAGTTGAATTTTCGGGTCGTCACTGAATGTCTTATGAGACAATATTCTTTTCTTGGTTCACATTGTAAAATTCATAAAAGTATGCTTAAGATTTGCATAATAATTTTTGGTTTAATATTAAAATTGTAGTAGGTATTTTAAGAAGATGACTATTATACCTTTAACATGTGCGTAACGAATATATGAAAAGTAATTATACTTTTCAACATAAAAGTCTATGACATTATGTATTTAATTAAATTTGTATTCTAAAATTTTCAACAATTATATGCCCCCCCCCTGAGGATGACTCTTATAGTAAATTCAAAGCTCACCCGCTTAAAATGTCAAAGTTTGAGTATTGAGGTGAGGGTTACAAGTTTTTAGTTGAGATATGCAATGCTTTCGTAATTAAGTGGAAAATGGTAGAGTGGTAGACCTATTATTCTAATGGATTAGTCGAGTTTTCAAAGGGTTTCAGACACCATTGTTTAAAAAAAATTATAAATTTAAAATATTTTTTAACGCTTAATAATTGATTAACCAAAATAATTGAGGGCAATGTCGTGTTAAAATATTAAATATTATATTAAATTTTTATAAAACAATAATAGTATTACTTTTATTTAAAAAATTGCAAATATCAGTTAACATAAATATTAGCATTTTTTTATAAGCATTTTGAATATTATCTAATTCAAAAATTAATTAAAAATTTAATATTTTAAATAACAAATTAACTTATATTTTTTGATAATTAATATTTGAATTGCCATTTTAATATATTATAACTAAAAACTAATCAAAATTTTTCATTAAAATTCGGATGATTTTCTTATTAAAAATTAATTAAAATCTAATTAAATTTTATAAATAATATTTATGTGATGCCTCCTACCCTTGCAAAGTAAGGAGCCCTGTGGCTCAAGGACGTGTTTTTTTTTTTTTTTTTAATAAATAATATTTTAATTAACATTATATATATTTTTAATTAAAAATAATTAATATTTTTGATAACTTAAAATTTTTACTTTTTTATTAATAATTTTATATTATAATATAGTAATAGAGTGCTATTATATTATATTGGCATTGTCGTCTAAAAATCAAAATAGTGAGTGTAATTTAGTTTGAGGGTGGAAATATAATGCTTATATTTTATATGAATTTTTTTTTCCTTAAGAATGGGAATATACCTGTCACTTCGACCCACTTGTTATGAATATTATATTTTTGAAAAAAAAAAAAAATGTCACAAACCAAAGCCCATAAAATAAAGGGATGAAATTGCTATGCCAATTGGTCTCAATGTTTGAAGATCAAAATCTCATCTACATCCATGTCTTGTTAAGTAAATAAAGCCCCAACAAGACCCAATAAAATTCTAGAAGTTAGGGGTGCGTGGAATTTGAGTTAAACTGAAGAACCCGACCGAAGTGATTGAACCAAATTGCTTCATCTAATTCGATTTGGCTCGATTTTAATTTGAGAACCAAAAAGATATTGGTTTGGTTTTCGATTCTGAGAATTAAAGTTTGGTTTAAATAAAAAAAACCAAAATTAGTACATGGGGAAGACCACTTACACCAATTTGGTCAGTTTGGTTTTCAAAAGGCATTTTGGCTACTGCAGTTTTTTCTCTGAACTAATACATCAATTTTTACCTTCAAAACTCAAATAAATTTGATCGGTTCAAATAATAATCTAATTTTTCATTTTTTCCACCCAAAACTGACGAATTGCACGTCTTAGAGGAAGTTGGGCCTGCCAAAACAAAGACACTGAACTGCATCTGCAGTCATGTCCACTTAAATAAATGAAGGCCAAACAAGGCCCAATAAAATGATGGAGGCTGGGGCCTGCCGATACAAAGACAGTACTCTCCCGGCTCGGTCTCTGCGCGGTGGCTACTCTCTGTCTCCGGCGACACCATTTTTTCAGTCACCTCAAACCCCGCTGAGGAAGGCGCAGGGTCTTTATTCGTAATAGAGATCGACGGCATGGGGTTGTGTCGTCGTCTCTGTGTAATAATTAGAAAGGCGAGTCCCTATTCTCTGCAGAGACCGGTGCCGTTCTCTTCTACGGGTTCGGCGGGGAGCCCTAGAACCTCCGACTCCTTTCCTGAAGACTCCGACGGAGGCGGCGGCAGCGCAGTGTATCGCCGCGCTCTCAAATTCCAGCGCCCCACCGTCATCAAATGGCAGGATCGCTTGTACAATTCCGTCAGCTTCATCGGAACGGTCGAGCTTCCCGTTAAAATCACTGCCACCAGGCACGGTAGCTTCGGTGTTCACACAATGCTCAGCGTGAAAACCTCTCGTGAATCTAACCACACGCTTAGGTGAACCCCTTTTACCTCTCCTTGACATCTGTTTATGTTCCTGCTTGCGTTCTCGATTTGGTAATTTCTGGTTTTTTGGATTTTGGATTCTTAAGTCACATTTCTTCCTGAAATTCTGTTTCAGTTTTTGATTGCTTTGCATGATGGTGGAATTAAGAATTTAATTACATAACGTTGTAGGTCGTTCATTCTGTATCTAAATGAATTTGGCAAGTGTATATGCATACTGAATCCTATTTATGGTGGGCAGATGAAGTTGACTTTCTCAAAATACTCTTTGCAGTAGCTTGGGATGATATGATCTCATGAACAAGTTCCTTGAAATGAAGCTGTTTTTGACGTCTAATAAACTCTCACAGTTCTTAGTTTCAAGGAATGCTTATTCTTAAATTTCACTCGTCTTATTCAATTCTTACCATGAGAATTTCAATTCCTATCATACTCTGCATTGATGGAATAAAATAAATTTTTGCACGAGTAGCATTTTTATGAAGTATCTCCTTAAATTTTTTATTTCATTCCTACCTTTTTTAGTAACTAAACATAATCTAGGAGTGTGGTTGGTTATTATGACGAGAGAATGAGTAGTGCTGGAAGTGGGGATGTTCTAATGGCCTCCTTTACTTCCGACCTCAACCTTGCTCAAAATTGGTTCAGTCTGGTTGGATTCGATTTCAAATTGACTAGCAATTGAACTATGAAATGCGCTTAATATATTTTCACATATTTTATTAATGAAATTAATTAATCCTTGACCTTTTATATGTATATTTTTATAACTCAATTGATTTTTTTTTTTAAAATTATGAACTAATTGTGTGTGCTAGTGGTATTTATATCTTGGATATTTCCATTAGTTTTTTCTATTCGACTAATAATTTAAGTTGGATATTTCAGGAAAATAGAAAGCGGACAATGAAGTAGGGGAACCCTTCATATAATTAACAGAATTGTTGTTATTGTTAGTGAGAGCAGCAATAACTGCAGAAACAAGGACTCCCTCAGATTCTGAACATCTGATGGAACTGATGAGTTTCTGCAGTGCCATGCATAGCACTTTGATTATAAATCTTTTATCTGTTCCAGTAGTTATTCATGCAAAATGGCTTTTGCTTATGAGTTGCTGGAACTGACATGGGCAAATTCCATCTCTGATCTGCATAACAAATTGCATCCTCGATCCCATCTCTGCTCTGTAGAACAAATTGCATCTTGCATTATTTTGGTTTTCATTTCAATTGATGCATCTATTTCTGGTTAACATATCTTTGAATGCGCTGCATTAGTTCTTTTATCTTTCGGTATATGCATCTGTTCTATTGCATGTGCACATGCCCATCTAGAAGTTTATGGGCTCTCTAGCAATATTGCTGGCTGGAAAACTCACATTTTACAATTTTTGATCAGGATTTTTCTGAAGATGTGGGACAACTTGGCAGAAATAGCTATCAAACATCTGAAACCGAATGATTTTATTTATGTTTCAGGTTCTTTAGGGTCCTATGAAAAGAGCGATGCAAATGGAAAGCTCAGAATATATTACGAGGTTAGAATCTTTGCATTATCACTATGAAGTATTCAAACTAACATATCAAACTGAGTTCTTATTTGAGAACAGAAGGTACAAAATATATTAAACAATTCAGAATGATCGTTCATCAAATACAACCAAGTCATTCTAGAATAGTCATCGACAAAAGTGACAAAGTATTGAAACCCCAACTTTGACGTGACATGACTAGGACCCCAAACATCAGAATGAACAAACATAAAAGGGCTAATGACTCTTTTATTGGCTCAAGAGGCAAAGGGAACACGATGATGCTTTCCTAGTTGACAAGACTCACAATCAAGGTAGACACGGAACTCAAAGTATAAGCTAGCTGTTTTAACTTGTCCAATGATGGATGACCAAGGCAACAATGGATTTGATGTGGTGTGACAGCAACACTATAGGCAATAGGAGAAGAGAGTGACTCAAAGTAGTAAAGTCCATCAGCCTCACATCCTGTTCCAATCATCTTCCTCTTCTTCAGATCCTAAATAAGAATAAAATTAGGAAAGAAGGTTACAGAGTAATTCAGTGACTTCTTAATTTTATTAACAGACATGAGATTAAGGGGAGATTTATGAATGTAGAGAACAGAAGAAAGAGAGATGGAGGGAGTAGGATTTACTGTTCCTATTCCCTTAGCGGCAGTAGTGGACCCAATAGTAAGGGTAACTTGAGGTAGATTTGTAGAATACTAGAGAGTAGAAAAGAAGTTGGTGACACCTGTCATATGGTCAGTAGCAGCAGAGTCAATAACCCAGGGACTAGTGGGAGAGATACCATATGACATACAGATGGTATAGTTACTTTTTTGAGCAATAGATGCAATGTGATGAGATGCTTTTTGGGATGCCTGATACTGCAGGAACGTTAAATACTCTTCCTCTGAAACAACTATTGTACACTGTTCACTCAAACAAGTAATTGATGAGGGAGACATGCTATTGGAATTTGGGAACTCCATCCCAACACAAATACAGCCTTGATAGAGCAGCAAATCAAAAACACACAGCAGGCACCATGTTTTTCAAATTCACCAATACAAACACAACCTCGGTAGAGCAGCTAATAAAAAACACACAGTGGGCACCATGTTTTTCAAATTCACCAACTCGATCCCAACATAAACTGTTGGGCTTTTGTGGAGCCTAGTTATGTTTTGATTTGGATGATGACCCGACCTCTATTTAATTAGAGATTTCTATCCTAAGGCTTAGTCCATGAGCGCTGCGGCTTGGGCCGTGAGGTACAAGCCGTACTCGTGCGTTGCCCCCGGGGAAAATTTTTGGAGCCCATTCAGAACGGAACCCTAGGCGCAACATATAAAAGGGTGCTTTCGGATGATTAGGGTTTTAGTGGTTGTATCTGCGAGAGAGAGCGAGAGCGAGTGAATTGTATCGCCACACTCTCTGTGCTTTCTTCTTGATAATATTGAAATCCCTGCAACTCCGTGGACGTAGGCAAAATTGCCGAACCACGTAAATATTGTCTTGTGCGTGTGATTGAATTTTTCTTTGGCGTTATTCTTTCTCTATTTGTTTCTCACAGGTTTCGGGAATTTGTTCGTATATTCCTAACATAAACAACCTTTGACAACTGATGCAAACCACAAGCCCACAACGTACCAATCAAAAAACACAGCAAACACCACTTTCAGGCTCAATAAACTCAATAAACATTGACAAACAGCTTTGAGAAGCACCAAACAACCAATTCTTGAATGTCGTAAATGAGCAACTAAAAAAGGTAGATCTTTGAACAAAAAACATCATGAAAAACTTCAATAATATGTTTATTGAGGGATTTGAGCCCTGCTGGAAAAACTCAGGTCAGAAACATGCCTGAAATTTGAGTCACGCGCCGGCCTGTGAGGTTGGCTCTGGCAGCCTTTGACCGGTGCGTGAGGGCACATGGGGAAGCTGCTGGAGATGAGATTTCATTATGGGGCAGTTCGGCAGTGTTTGTGGGTGACTATAGTGTTGTTTCTGCAACATCTATTGTAGATTTTGTGTTCCTGAACTGGCAGTGTCGCCCAGAAATTTTCCTGCAACTTCTGTGGCTTCCGGCAGCTGCTGGCTAATTTTAGGGCTATAGTGTTGCTGGAAATTCTTCTACGATGGTAGACATGCAGCAGATTTAGGGTTTTGGGCTTCTGTTTTGATGGTGGCTGTGACAATTAGTGTTTAGGTCTCAGAATCTGGCTCTGATACCATGTTGAATAATTGGGTAAAATGGAAGACCTACTCAAAATGATAGGTCTCCCTTTATTTATAACACATGTCAAAGTACATACAATGACCATAATGCCCTTGCTAACTCTTACCTGTTAACATGACACACACACTAAAAATGCTAATGTCTAAGATAACCATCAACATGCACATAACCTACTTCTAAAAAAATTGCGGGAGGGAGCTTAATTCTGTGGAGGTCTCGTCCCTTTTTATTGGGTTCTTCCATGTGTTTATTTTATCTCCCAAAGAGGGAGTGAAATTATCATCCAAGCATGATCCAAGGGCATTATAGATTTGTAGCTTTGATTTGAATTCTTGAATTATTTTATTTTATTTTATTTTATTGTATATTTCAGTGTTTTAAAAGGCATTATTGAGGTGCGTTTCTTGAGGCGATTTGGGCCTAAAACGCCCAAGGGCGCAAGTGGAAATGCGTAATTCCAAAAAGGCATACGCCTCCTATGTAAAGGCTTGCATTTTTACACCTCAAATGTCAAGGCATACGCCTTTTGGGCTTCTTGCTGTAAAACATAAGTTAAAAAAGACAGAACCCTGAATGCATCTAAAACCCTTTCCTCCCTCTCTCCCACGAAGCTTCTTCTCTTCTGCTTTTTGAACGAAGCCTTTAGCGAGTCTTCTCCTTGATGATAGCCTCTGCTCTCTCTTTGAAGCCTCTATTCTTCTCCTCTGTCGACGATTCCTCTCGACAAAGCCTCCAGTCTTCTCCTCTATCAACGAAGCTTTAGATCTCTCATCGAAGCCTCTAGTATTCTCCGACAAGTTGACGAAGCTTCTATAGCTTTCCTCCAGTTCCTTCTCCCTCTTCGACGAGTCGACAAAGCTTCCGTAGCTTTCCTCCAGCTCCTTCTCCCTCTTCAACAATTCAATGAAGCTTCCTTTGCTTTCCTCCAGCTCCTTCTCCCTCTCTGACGATTCCTCCAAGCTTCTCGTCTCTCTCCGACGAGTCGTGGACCCTTCCAATTTGATCTGCCTCTGAACTTTGTTCATTTAGTTTTATATTCTTAGAAATTCGTGGATGATGCTTTAATTTGGCTTTTTCTATTCTTTTGGTAATGTGGCTTATGCTTATTTTTTAACATGTATTATTTGTGTTTGTTATCTAAAATTGGCTTATATGATATTTAAAAATTATGTTTTGACTTTTTTCTCCATTATTCTAAAATTTTTCTCATTTTTTTTCCCACATATAAATGGATTTTATTTATTAATTATTTTAAAAAATACAGTCTTAAAATGCTTATGCCTCAAAGGGCTTACACCTCGCCTCAAGGTGGGTAAAACGCCTCGCCTTACGCCTTCGCCTTTTAAAACATTGATATATTTAGAGTGTGCTGTAATTCTTGCACCATTACTTTAGTTTTCAACGTGATTTTGACACTGTTAATGGCATGGTGGCTGCTTCTAGGATATTTACATATGTGTGTGTATGCTTATTGTTTGCTTATTTTTTGAGCCGACTTGCATTTTTTCATGGAAAGACTTCTTTTGAGAATTTGTACCCTTTGATCATCTATCACTCAATAGCCCATTCTCATTAATGAAAACTATGAGTAATCTGTATATGTGATCCTTGCATTTGGTTTATTCTTTGCAGGTTACTGTAAAGGAATTAAATTATGTTGTGCCACGTGGTCAAGGACAAATCTCCCAAAAATATGAGAACTCAGAATCACGAGGTAATTCTCTGCTTGGTAATCTTTAACAGATGAATATGCCACATTGTCACTTTGAGTGCTTGTGTTGCACACTCAGGAACAATTTTGAAGTGTATTGATGCTGGCTACTTTCAAATGATGACTTTAAAACAGGTGAATCGAACACCTGGACACACCCCTTCACCTGATATTGTTTATGCTACTTAAAGATAATTGAAACATGCTATATTAATCACAATAATTTTTTTTGCGTGCTCCTCAGTTTTAAGTGATGGTAGTTGCTAGAATTAATTGAAGAAGATTTGAAAAATAACATGCAAGTGGAAGTTATAGAACAGTTTGTGTAAGGCTTGCTGGAAGTTAATAATTCTGATTATACGACTATCATGTTTGTATGATGTATATGTAACTCCAAACTTCAGCATGTGGGATTGGGATATTACTGCAGAAATTTGCAGGGCATGACCTTAGAAAATGTTAGCTTATTATTATTATTATTATATTGCTAATTTGCCTATCCTGAGTGAGTTCAAGTTGATCTATGTGTAACAAATTGAGTACGTAGTTTTAGCTTGGTTTTGGCACTAGATTTTTTTGCCTGGTAGTACAATGAGCTGTGTAATACTAGGTTTAACATTTATAGGTATTTGCATATTCTTTCTTTTGTTTAGGTGTTTCTGGTTTGGAAAAGAAGGAAGACCGCTTTCATTTGTGGCAGATTTATTTTGCCAACCCGCATGAGTGGTGGGATAACAGGAAAAATAAACCAAATTCGCGTATTCCTGATTTTAAGCATAAGGATACTGGTGAAGCTCTTTGGCTTAGTCCACATGATCCTCCATGGATTAAAAGACAACTCCAATTGCATGATTCAAGAATGGCAGGAGGCGATGAGGAGGATGTAGGTTCTCGTTCCAGTGTGAGAATGTGGGTGTATGACGAGTAGGAAAGTGTCTGGGCCCGAAGAAGTGACTAAAGTTGTATTTGATCTTGATGTGAGGAAGTTGTGTTCTTGACTTTTGGTTGCTTCTGAGTTTGATTGCCATTGTTGCGCTTAGTTTTGTACAGCCATACAGGAAACTGAATTTTACTTGAAGAGTATATAATACACCATAGGGGGATTAAAGCGGTGGAAGATCAGGTCTTGCAGTGAAGATCTCAACTTTCGTGCAGTTCATTGCAGGTTTCTTTGGAAATTTATGGATATTTTACTGTTAAGGATTTGTTGGAAAAAAGTCTTCACTGATTAGTGAAATGATTCCACACTCTGCTTGCTGTGTAATTGATAGAAGAATGGTTTTATGCTATGCATTATTAATTTGTTACCAGCATATTACAGAGAATGAGAGATTTTTCTTTTTATATAAATTTTATAGACTTATATAGGAAAGTTGGAAATATATATATATATATATATATATATATATATATATATATATTTTAAATTTTGATTTCTTATCTTGCATTTGGGGAGTACGGAGATTTGAATTTGGATTTGTCTATTTAGACAAAATATAGTATAAAATTGTATCAAGTTTGGAATGGATTTGTGTCTCTCTAGACAAAAATATAATATAAAATTGGATTTATAGACGTAATGTTTGAATTCAAATGAAGAACATGAAAAAAGTAAACTAATAGTTCATTCCATTCGTATGCAGTAAACACGTGGGAAGTTACTCCTTTCCCATAGTGTTGAATGTTGATATGAAAACGCAGTAGAATCAAGGCTGACCCTTCACTTTGAATTTGTGCTTTCTTTTGGACCTCTGTTGTGACTATTGTTTTATAATGCTATGGTTGTGGCCTTTACTTAGCTGTTTTTTTTTATTCCTACCTCAGTTCCACCTTTTTTTTTTTTGGTTTCTTTGCCTCGGCTGCGCAAATCTTGGACTTGGTGACTTTTATGTCCATCTCTATATGCTCTAATTATGACCTTCAAGATCAAGGGTTAAGTGATAGATCAATCAAAGTATAGTGTTGAAGTGAGAAAGCATGCAGTAGAATGAATGCTGACCCTTTACTTTGAATTTGTGCATAATTATATGCATGGATTTCGAACTTTGATTAATAAAATTTTATATTATATTTTATTTAAATCTAATACAAATCTAAATTTAAAATCTCGTCAAACATAGACTTAGTGCAGTTGCTCACAAATGATAATACTTGTCCTAGGCTTTCTCTTTTTCAGATATAAAGGTTGTGCCCGTACTCTTGTTTGATTGAGCTACTAGTGTATCCTCTTTTCCTTCTTCTAGACTTCTTATTTTTTAGGAATAATCAATCAACCATATATAATAGGCGACGACATAGAATATATATTATTGAGTATAATCATCTAATATATGTGTAAATGTCCATGTTTATAGAGGATTCTAACGTGGTAATTTTTTTTTCCCCCTATCCTTCCAGCCACAAGGGGCCTCACAAATGACCTTGTCCTCTTCAAATAAGCTCAAAACAATAGGGCAGGCCCAAGTTCGCTCCCCTGAGTGTTCAACACCTAGCCTTTACCTTAGTCAACAAAGAAAATTTTGTTAGTTTGAAAACAAGATGGTTTTATGCTTCCTAAAGCTAAGATACACTGCTCCACCATATCTCCAAGGTGAATATGGTAATCCTTATATCTTTGGCTACCTGGGGCTGGATACAAACAAAAGCAAACCCATTAAGGTATGCTAGCCATTGAGTACATGGAAAAATTTATTACTCTCATCCTTTAAAAAATTAAAAAAAAACCTATTCTTCTCAAGTGAGACTTCCTACTTCTTTACAAAACTCAGATGAGCCCAGTTGATATGTTTACTACTCCACCAATGCGAGCATAATGTAGTTTGCAAGCTTCTATAACCAACAAGACTAAAAATGATGATTGAGTAAAAGTTATGTCGGTCAAATATTTTGAAATTGAGCTATAAGTCAGCTTCATGTTAATATTTTCAAAATACATTGGAGCAATCGAATTTCCTCTCCTATCCTCTCTTTCTCATGCACGCTGCTTCACATACACTTTAATTTGACCGTGCCAAATATGTCGCAAAATATAAAAAGGTTAATATGATAATTCCTCCTTTAGATTTAATTATGCATCCTGCTGGTGAGTAGCTAAGTTGTATAAAAAGTCATATGGCCTTTATATAGTGTGTAAGGCATGAGATCATGAATATTATGAAATATATGTAATTACATATATCTACCTTGTCAATTGTGTCCATTGGTGCTTGGCATGAATTGGAATAGCATAATGTCTAGTAGCATAAGGTCAGATGTCAAATGCCATGATTCTAATTGTATCAATCACAATTCATTATGCACTTAAAATATCATATCAAATTTTTTATTTTCAGAAACATATTTACTGTCGATAAGATTCTTGTTATTGGAAAATCACATACGCCGTCCTTTTTCTCTCCTCTTTCTTTGCTCAAATCAACAGTCTGTCAATGAATCTTACGTATATTTAAAAGAGATATAATTGTGCCTCGCAGGAAAGTAATCAATAACTTAATAAAGTGTAAAAATTACACAACCTAATAAAGTTTAAGTAGGCATGCTTTCCACTTAGAATACCATATTATATCAATGCTTAGAACACTGAATTACAATTCCCACCATAATATATCAATATTCAGGAGACCAAATTACTTCTCACTGCTTACACATAATATTAAAATAAAACTCTATAATATATGTTTCAAGGTATGACAATTTTTTTTTTCAATTCCTATTCTCACTTAATCTCTTATTCGCCCTAAAGATAGTAGATGGAGACAGCTACTCGGTTCATATTTCAGAACTTCAAGAGGAAGTATCGAATTTCTTTCCGACTTATTTGTGGTTGTGGATGTTTAATTACAGCACAGCCTACCCACATACCTACACCTTCTGTCTATCTTATTTACAGAAATCAGAATCAAACAGCAATTGACTAATGAGACAATCCTCATCCTCCGAAATCTAATTTCCAGTCAATGCTTCTGCTGGTTTTTTCTTTTCTTTTTTTATTTACCCAAAATTGAGTCCAAGCGTTACTGTGCCCGACACGCGAGATGCTGAATGTGTGCCCCATGGTATGGAACGTGTAATCTTTTGGTTGGTTTGTCTTTGAGTAGGTGAGTTGTTCGCTGGACCATTCAGTGAGATTTAGAAAATATCAAAGAAAGTGAGAAATAAAGTTCCTTCCGTACCTTTATTAAATAATTTTATATAAAATAAAAACTCTAAATGTGTGAGAGAGAGAGAGAGATTGAGATTGAGATGAAGATGAAGATGGGGATAGGGAGAAGAGCTTGGCTTACACTTCACGTTGAATGTGGAAAAGGTAGAAAAATGTGATTGATGGATTGGGGGGTTCATAAATGGAAAGGCACCATATTTCATTCACATGTGAAGATTACTTATATCACGTCTTAAATTTAGGGTTGTATTAAATATAAATATAATATAATATAAAATTATATTAAAAATTGTTTAAATTTATCCTAATTTAAATTTAAGGTTTGAAACTCATATTTCCAAATCTAGCGATTATGTGTTTAGGAGAATAGATTTTGAATCCTCAATTTAAATTTATATGAATTTTAACAAAATTTAATATAAAATTTATTTATATCTACACGAATTTAAAATCAAAACTTCTCTTGCACACAGAATTACAGTACTTATTTGATAAATATCATGGTAGGCCACATGGTAGGCCAGAGATGACACTGAGCCCATACTACATTTTTTGTCCATTTCTATTCCTTTTAGATTTCAAATTGAACTCTCCAATTTAGAAGTCTAAACCTTAAGCGTCCTTTCAAGCGACTTGTTAATATATGGTCAAGTAATAAGGGGAATGAGTAACCGAGATAATGATTTGTTTGGTTGACACAAATATAATAAAATAGAATAAAATTACTATTTACAATTTTATAAATTTATCATATGTATAGTGTTATTCCAATCCATTTTCAAGTCAATTCATTCTAATTAATGTATCAAACATTAGGCAAAACTTTGATTCTCCATTCATAATAATGATGAAACATGTGTAATTAACTTCCTACAATCATAAAAAAAAAATTAAAAGATTAATCCAAGATTAGGAGTGAGGCTGCATATACTGCGACGACCCTCCCCTTATGGTCCGGAGACGCCCATATATATATATATATATATATATATATATATATATATATATATATATATATACACACACACACTAGATAGATATACGAACCAAATTTCGTGTGTTATAAAGAATTTTTTGTTGCCACTTGTTATGCATTTGATATATTTTCAAAATGTTAATTAGTTTTAAAACACGATATTAGGCACGAACTATCAAAATTTGGACAATATGTCCTATGTATTTTGAACATTACATATATATATATATATATATATATATATGTACACACATACAAAAATTGTAACTCGTAAAATTTCTTACATTTGCATCTATAATAATAAATAAATTTCGTAATATGTATAGGAATAAAAAAATGTCCATAATTCAAAGTATAGTATTCAATTTTATATTTAAATCAATGACTGCAATTCAAAGTAAAATTAAATTTTTTGAGCTTTCACAGCATTTTATTGCCAACAGTATGATCAGTGCAAAGAAAAAAACTCTTTTGTGAAAAAATTAATTAAAAAAAATATCACAAATAAAGTTTATATGAATTCATGACAATTATTTGAAAACAGGGACGGGCCCCAAAGCCCCGACAAATGTTTTTCCTTCTCTTTTTCAATCAAGCAGAGAATTCCATAAGCTCTCCCCCTTCCCTTTTTCACTTGCTTGCCCCTTTGACCCACAAAATATAGATACACTTTTATATATATATATACACACACACATGTATATCCTAAATAAATATACATATGAAAATATATACATACATAATATCTGGTATAAATGCATTAGATTAAATCTACATACATGAATGCACGAATACACATATAAATAGGCATCCACACATATATCCTCATCCATCATCATGCATGCATACATATATATATACAACTACTTACATCACTATGCATGCATACAACGTCACCTATATATATGCATATCACATACACATACATATCATGTCATTCATACATCCATGTTCCCACACATGCACATAAGCTTCTCCACATCCATGCATCGGTCATACACATCACCATGCATACACATATACATACATCCATCATCAATGCATGGATGCATACAAACATACATCTATGTGCACCCATCATGCATATGCATACATCTACATGCATCCATGCATATCTATGAATCATCCTCCATCATGCATCATATTAACACATGCATACATATCAATACATGAAAATTATCGTGTAGTCTCAAGAGAGGGGGGTGAATTGAGTTTTTAAAAATTTCTTTTAAATCTTTTTACAAATTCACAACCTTCTACACTTAATATCAACACAAACCAAATACTTTCAACAATGACAATCAGTCAATCAATCAACCAACAATCAAACACAAGATACTTAACCAATATATGAGTTGCAATACCTCCAAGATTCAGCGATTGAATAACTAAAAGTCGAGTTTGATAAAGGCCTTGTATTTATGAATATTATGCGCTTCCTTTTAACCATGGTTTCTGTAAACGATTAATCAACGTACTCCCTTTAAGGTTTCTGCAAAAGATCAGTCAACGTATTTCCTTAAATTAAAAGTTTTTCTCAATCTCAATTGTTTCAGCTTCCTACACTCAGATATACAATCACACAATTTATATATACTGAAAAATTAAAGAGCAAGGGTTGAGAGTGAGATTGAGTTTTTACGAGATTCGGCTATACCCGCCTACGTTCTCGCCTTAGGCAAGACCACCTAAGTCCACTATAACGCTTCTTTACAGGTGAAGCAAACCGTTACAATCCATCATTCAATTAGGATGGAACCCTCTCTCCAAGCGATACCTCACGCTTGGTACAACGATTCAACCAACCTTGAACCGTAAAAAATTACAAGAGAAACAAGAAACAATTTGGCATACGATGACACTTTCAAAAGAGTAGATTAGTACAATTGAAATCTATATACTTCAATCAAAATCACAATATAGAAAGATGAAGCTCAAGAAGATATCACCGGGGTTCTTTCTTAGAATGTAAAAATCAGTTAAGAACACAAGAACCGTGGCCTTTAAATCAGCAAAATCTCAGCAAGAGTATGAGTAAAAGTATTCAGTGAGAGAGCTTTGAAAATATGAGAATTGAGATTGATTTTCTTGTTGGGTGATTTTAATTCTTGAAATCAACATATATTTATAGAGTTAAAAATTATATTTTTGTGTTGCCCAAGTTGCTTGGAGTATTTCCCAAGTATTGAAAAAGTTTGAAGCTTAAGAAATCTATTTTGGAAACATTCCCTCGCTATTTTGAATTTGAAAAATCGAAGGTTAGTCGCCTGAACCTTTAATTTAGCGTATTTTTGCAACACAGTATAGGGTCAATCGCCTGATCTTGAGAGGTCAGTCGCTTGACTAGACTTTGTTTGCTTGCCAGTCGCCTGTACTGACAAGGGTCAGCTGCATGATAACTTCGACCACCTTTCAGTATTTTGGTAATAACTTTTCCTATACAACTCCAAATTAGACGTTCTTAGTATCAATAGGAAGCTAAGAGAAAATTCCACAACGTTCATGTTGAACACTTTTTAACATAAAGAGTTTGATAGAGAAAAATGCACATAAATGTGGATATAGAAAAAATAATAAAATTTTGAAAATCCTGTTTTGGTGCTTTTCATTCCAAAAATAATTTTAACCTTTTTGAAATAACTTTTGACCTTATAAAAATATTTTCCAAGTATTTTAAAATGTATTTAGGTCCAAGTATTTCACCTAAGAGCTTCGTGCATCTATATTAAAATTGCTTGAAGTACTTATATAAAGACTTCTTAAGACTTTAACATTCTAAGTACTTAAGTCTTCATGTTTTTCTATCTTTTGAGTCTATCTTGACTTCTAACTTCAATTCACTTTAAGTTTCATCAAATCATCTTTGAATCCATGCTCTAATAGTATAAGCTTTATGAGATCTTCTTTCTTTGGAGTATAAGCTTTCAATAATCCTTGTGTGCACTTTACCTTGTATTCACATACTTGAGTCCTGAAATATCATCACTCAACCAAATATGTTAAGTTCCTCTGATTTGTTATTATCAAAATAAGATTTTAAGCCTTATAAAGTCAACAATCTCCCCGTTTTTGATGATAACAAATAAGGAGCAAAAATGAGTAAGCATTAAAAAGGGCCCCCCTTACAATAAGCATCAACTTAACAATATTTGTAATATCAAGATCAATATCAATTTCAATATCATGCTCATATACATCATTTCATAGTTGAGCCAATATTCAGCAATTCATATCAATTCATTGTAAGCCATATACATGCTTAAGTATGCAGAGTCATGCTCAATTTTTGTCCAAAAATTTTCTCCCTTTTGACATCAATAAAAAAGAGTAAGATATCAAGAAAAATATATAAATACCAAGTCAATGAGCAACCATAAGCAAATGTATATATCTAGTGAAGACACAAAACAAAACTTTGCATTCATCATGCACAAAAAGATAGACAATAAGTCTTAAAGTAGCATGAGAAAATACAAAAGATTATATACTAGAGTTTTCAATAATTTTCAGTAATGAACAAAAATCATGACAAGTATAACTCCCCTAAATGAAATGTGTTTCATATTCAATAGATTTAGAATTTCATTCTTAAATTACAAATTATGTTTCCATGTATAATATGAATATAAATATCATGAGAAGCTATCGTCATTATCAGTCATCATTAGCAATTATCAATGTCAGTCATACTTTTAAACTTATCATGTCATGCTTATGCTCAGTTTGCTTACATTCAGTTTCGCTAAATTTTCTTCCCCATTTTATATCAACAAAAAGATAGACCAAAAGAAATATTACGTAAAAGTACTAAGGACCAAAAAAATTTCGCATTTATATCACAATAACAAGGTCCATAAGCCAGCATATATTTCAATAAAAACATGATCATCCATCATTCAGCAAAAGAAAATTTAAAATAATCCATTATCAATATCATATCATGCTCATGGATACAAATATGATGTCATGCTCAAATATCAATTAACATGCTCATGGATACCAATATATTTCATAGATACCAATACTAATATCATATCATGCGTTGCTCATGGATATCAATTTATTTCATACTCAATTTTTTAACTCAAATCTTTCTCCCCCTTTTTGACATTAATAAAAGAAAGAAAGTTATCAATAAGCATATGCATTCTAATGCAAGGAGCAGCACAAGACAAATAAGCCTTGGACAATTCATCCATTGATTGTGGCCAACAATGCCTTATTTTATTCATGATTTTCACAATAATGTCATCAATATTAATCTTCAAGAAAGATATATTCCATTTCAGCTTTGTTCAATTTCTATCTTATTGGCTTCTTCTAACATGATCAAGGAGTTAAGGCTTTCATCTTGGCACCTATACATTCTTGGGTCCTAATGGTTTAACAGGTGATGTTTCTTTTATTATCCAAACTTGTCTGATTTTTACATGTAACACCCCGACCCCGAGGGGCCTCGGATATTAACTTTTTACTATTAATTTACAGCGGAAGCAAATAAACTCAATTTTTATTAAACCAGAGTGCTAATTATCCATATTACAATCACTTATTTTAAAAGAAGAAAATTACATAAGCATAAATATCTGGCATCATACTAATATTTCTAATAAATCTTTATTTTTCTAATCCCCACCCGCATGCTTGCTAAGCCTGATTTTTGACATACCCTTCAGAGTTATCTGAAATAAAAATATGATTAGAGTGAGACGACGCTCAATAAGTAAATAAGATTATTATTAGTGTGTAGCCAAAATGAGTTTTTTAAAAAATTTCGTAAAACAATATTTAATACTATAACTTCAAAATTTCTTTTAGAATAAATATAAATTTAAAAATTTCTACATAAAACTTTTGTCATTAATTTCAACAGTAAAATTTTATAATTATATACTATAACTGTTAAATTAAACTTTTAACTTTAAAACTGTAAAAATATTTAATGATAAACATACATATACTTTTCCGTATACGTTTTCCTTAGATCGTCATTTAAGCACCAAAATGATCCTTTTCACGTAAACTTACACTTTTCCTTCAAATCATCAGTAACTTTGTACATATAATTAAATATGTATAAACATATATTATAAAAACCACCCTTAGGCCCCTTTGCCGTAAGTCATGTTTACCCCCATGACTGGGTTGTGCGGTCCAAAGACTGGACTTAGCTGGCTGGCCGACCAAACTAAATCAACGTACGTAAACTTTAAGTGAGATTTTCCTTATTAAGTCGTGGTCCGGAACCAGGTGTGCACTCAGAAGAAATCCACTAACATAAATAACCACTCTGTAAACAGTGTAGGTGCACTCCGATCCGTATAAACTTTAAGCTGCGGTACTGAGCATCTGTAACTTTGAACTTTCGTTACCATAAGGGGTTTTAAAATCATCTTATTATAATTTATGCAATTTCAAATAATATCGTGAAAATCTCATCTTTACTCATATTTTCATAAAAAAAATGTAACGTAGAAATAAACTCATGCCACACAATTTTTGTGTTAAAAATATATATAATTTTATTTTTGAATAGAAAGAAATGTTAAAAATTTACCCGAGGATGGGGATGGGGATGGGGATGGAGGCCATGTGGGAGTGCTTGCCACCATTCCCATTAAATAAATTTTTAATTAATCACTTACCTAATTAATTAGTCAATTAGTTAATTAATTATTTTATTATTTTATTATTTTTCTTAATCATTATTATCATTATTATTATCATTGTTTTTACTTTTAAACTATTTTTAGTATTTATTTATTTTTGAACAAGAATTAAATTTGAATTTTGAAAACTCATGTGGATCCCACATGGTCTTGTGGGCTCCACACAATTTCGAGACCCGAATGGATCCTACGTAACTCGAATAACTCTTATACGATTTTATGCATCCTACATAGCTTTGAGACTCGTGTAAACCTCCATACGGTTTCAGGACTCATGTGGGCCCCACACAGTCTTGTGGGCTCCTCATAGGATACCTATATTATTATTATTTTATCATATATTTCTACAAATTATATCAGTCAAAACATTATTTTATATACTTATTTACGTATATAAACAGTGTCTTGTGGTTCCGGGGCTCATGTGGACCCCACATAGTCTTGTGGGCCCCATATATGATACCTATATTATTATCATCTTATTATGTATTTTGACAAATTATGTCTGTCAAAACACTATTTTATGTATATATACTTATTTACGTGTACAAACAGTGTCTATCCTGTTTATCCTATGAAATTCCATTTTGACTAGGCCGACCCCCAGGGAGTGACTGAGCCGCAATGATCTCTGAGCACTTGCTAAGACAAGGTCTTTCTTAGGCATCAAACATGGAATCAAGGATCCTACAGAAAAACACTTCTGTATTGATATTAACTTAATGACCATTTTTATTATTTTATTATTAGTGTGCTTTAATCATATATATATATATTTGGGTCATCACAATCTCCCCTCCTTATAAAAATTTTGTGCTCGAAATTTGCTAATTTAAAATGAGTACTGTATAATTGGTTGCGCTATTTAAAAGAGTACATTGATTAACGATTTGACTAAGTTTTAGAATAGATTGAGGGTCAATTTGGCGAAGTATTTTATTTTGGGAATTGAAGTGTGAATCGTCGGTCTAATAGAGGTTGAAATGGAAAAGAAATTCAGAAGATGTGGAAAAGGATAATTATATATATGCATATATATATATATATATATATATATATATATATTATACACGTCCTATAAATTAAAAATATACGAGATCTGGCCTTTAGAGCCTTAGATCAACGTTAACATCTATCGCAGTACTAGCGGTGTCTCTGCTAACCGCCTGGGTTCTTTCTTGGCAGAGTTGACCTCTTATAATGTCGCCGGCTTGGGTCGGAAAAAGGGAGAGAACGCCTGTTTGTTCGGCGAAGGAGGAAGAGCTGTCCTCTTCCCGAGTTATTGGTGGCCCGTGTATGAGTCTCAATGCGAATCGGATTTCCTTGCAATGGTGAAGTAGGCCAGCATTATCCGAAACCCTTAGTGTGGTGACTACGATATTGCCATTGTAAGGGATATGACTCATTGGTGTGATATTAGTTGTAAGTTTCATAGTCAGAATATTCTCGATAGGGAAGAGGGTTGGAAGAATGGCAGGGGCACTGCTCGGGTCGGTAGTGGTGGAGGAGGTAATATGGAGAATTGATGGGGCAGTAGTTGAGATAGTGGCTTCTCCAACTAATTCCCGCCTACGCCTACGGTTCTCAAACCAAAAGCGCACATTCCTCGACTCGATTGGACCATACCTTCGAAGTTGTACTGCAAGTAAGATAGTTCGCTCCACAGAAGGGAGTTCCCCTTGACTGCTGCAGAAGGCCTCCTCTAAAATCTCCAGCTGTGCCTTACTAGGTTTCCATCTTTGGATTGGTGATCTAGTGCTGCTCTCAGCAACTTGAGGAGTTGGGTGATTTGGCAATATTTTTGAGTAATGAGACAACCAAGAGAAAAGTTGGGAAGAACTAATCTCTTCAAACTGAAATGTGGTTGTTCAAGATGGTAGAAAACTGTGATGCTTAGAGTTTGAGGAGGGCGTACCCTTTTTATAAGGGAATGACCGCATGTTGTGGAAATCGAGAGAGAGCGACGTGTACTGCGAGAATCGAGGGAGAACGACGCGTGTCACGGATATCGAGCAACGCATTTTGCACAAATCGAGGGATAACGATGTGTGTCGCAAGAACCGAGAGGGGGTGACACGTGTCACAGATATCGATTAACGCATTTTGCACAAATCGAGGGAGAATGACGTGTGTCATGAGAATCGAGAGAGAGCGACGCGTGTCACGGATATTGAGCAACGCGTTTTGCACAAATCGAGGGATAGCGACATGGGTCGCGAAAATTGAGCGAGCGACATGTATTGCAAAATTTGCAGACTCTAGGTTCTTTTTATGTTTTTACATCTTTATTAATGCTTTAACTATAATTAATTTCATCCTTAGATCACCACTTGGGTGGGTGGCCTAGTGGTAAGGAACCGGCCGCGCATCCATGTGATCGTGGGTTCGAGTCCCCACTATACCCAAGTGGTCTCATGCCCTGGCCTTGCTTTGGGGGTAAGTGAGCTATAGCCGATGATTTTCACCCATAAGGCTTTTTTTTTTATTTTTTTAACTACAAGAGTACCCTTTATATATATATATATATATATTCCATTAACATTATTATTATTATTATTATTATTATTATTATTATTATTATTATTATTATATGTTGGGCATGTTTAGCCAATTGATGATTTGACATTGGTTTGTTATTTAAAGGAAATTAGTTAATTTTTATATTGCTTTCATTAATGGAATTTTTTTTTATATAGAAAAAATTAAGTTGTATTAACTTTTATAAATTTATACCAAATTAAAGATTTCGTCAAAATTTGTACTCCTAAATCAAACTTGGATACTTGATGGAAATTGAATATGTAATGGGAAAAAATAGATATACATATTTAACTTGCACATACTAAGAGATTATACATATATATATTTTTTTGAATTTAAATATAATAAGTAATATTTGAATTATATTTAATTCCTTATAAACTAATACAAAATTAAAATTTAAGATTTTGTTAAAATATATATTCCTAAATTAAGCTTGAATGTTTTGTTGATAACTGAATATGTAACGTAAAAATACATATTCATATTCAACTTATGCATGTAAAGAAATTTTTTGGATAAATTCAGATTTCATAATAGACCGTTTGTTCATATCTATTTGTATGTGTAGTACTTCTAAATTCAGTAGGGTCTAATGGGTTATTTCTTATATATTTAGTGAAAATAATAACAGTGAAAATAATTAAATCTCAGATATTATTATATTTATATATATATAAATTTTAAATTATTAATGCATTTGACAATTAATTATGAATCATCAATATGGGTACGTGTTTCTACAAACATAAATAACATATTTAAATTAATTAACATGTCTTCAATAATACTACTATTTTTTTTAGAGAATTTATAATTATTACCTGTCCTTGGGGAGCCTTCACATAAATCTCATTTCCTCTGATGCTACTATCTTTAGGATCCATTCTTAAACAATGACCAAATATTATTTTAAAATCATAAATCTATTATTAACGTATAATAATATAACAAACTAAAATAAATATTCTAAACTACCCAATCCTACCCAAATCATGTTTTATACCTAAGCTTTGGTAAAACCTATATATTAGAGTATACAGAACTTATATCCTATGCTATAGTAAAAATTATTTTTTAAAGTCTATAGAACCTATAACCTATTGCTTTGATATCAAATGTAACACCCCGACCCCGAGTGGCCTGAGATATTAACTTTTTACTATTGATTTACAGCGGAAGCAAATAAACTCAATTTTTATTAAACCAGAGCGCTAATTATCCATATTACAATCACTTATTTTAAAAGAAGAAAATTACATAAGCATAAATATCTGGCATCATACTAATATTTCTAATAAATCTTTATTTTTTTAATCACCACCTGCATGCTTGTTAAGCTTGATTTTCGACATGCCATTCAGAGTTATCTGAAATAAAAATATGATTGGAGTGAGACGACGCTCAGTAAGTAAATAAGATTATTATTAGTGTGTGACCAAAATGAGTTTTTTAAAAAATTTCGTAAAACAATATTTAATACTATAACTTCAAAATTTCTTTTAGAATAAATATAAATTTAAAAATTTCTGCATAAAACTTTTGTCATTAATTTCAACAGTAAAATTTTATAATTATATACTATAACTGTTAAATTAAACTTTTAACTTTAGAACTGTAAAAATATTTAATAATAAACATACATATACTTTTCCGCATATGTTTTCCTTAGATCGTCATTTATGCACCAAAATGATCATTTTCACGTAAACTTACACTTTTTCTTCAAATCATCAGTAACTTTGTACACGTAATTAAATATGTATAAACATATATTATAAAAATCACCCTTAGGCTCATTTGCTGTAAGTCATGTTTACCCCCATGACTGGGTTGTGCGGTTCGAAAACTGGACTTAGCTGGCTGGCCGACCAAACTAAATCAACGTACGTAAACTTTAAGTAAGATTTTCCTTATTAAGTCGTGGTCTGGAACCAGGTGTGCACTCAGGAGAAATCCACTAACATAAATAACCACTCTGTAAACAGTGTGGGTGCACTCTGATCCGTATAAACTTTAAGCTGCGGTATCGAGCATCTGTAACTTTGAACTTTCGTTGCGATAAGAAGTTTTAAAATCATCTTATTATAATTTATGCAATTTAAAATAATATCGTAAAATTCTTATCTTTACTCATATTTTCATAAAAAATGCAACGTAGAAATAAACTCATGCCACACAATTTTTGTATTAAAAATATATATAATTTTATTTTTGAATAGAAAGAAATGCTGAAAATTTACCCGAGGGGATTAGAACATTTCTTAACCCAAAAATAAATGCAAGTATATTAAAGATAGAACTGGTATAATTAAATATGCGTAAAAATAAACTCATGAAAATATTGTGGAACTAATTAACATAATTGAAATTTACTTATAAAATAAACTCGGGTATAAATTTTAAATAAAAAAAAAAACTAACATAATCAAAATTTACTTACCTTCTTCTTTTACCGCGTGCTACGAACACAATAACTATCTTTAAGAAATGAGATCGGAAAGAGTGGGTGAGTGAGAACTTATTCAAAAATTCTCTCTCCACCACAAATTTTTTCACTCACTAATTCTTCTCTTCCTTGGAAAATTGTTGTGAAAAATGAAGGTTGAGAGCTCCCTATTTATAGGAAATTTTTGGGGAAGAAATGAAATTTATAAAAGTGTGGGGAGATGGGTGAAATTATAATTTTTTAAAAATTAAAGAATGGGCAAGGGATGGACAAGGTATGGGTTGAGTATGGGATATGGATGGAGGCTATGTGGGAGTGCTTGCCACCATTCCCATTAAATAAATTTTTAATTAATCACTTACCTAATTAATTAGTCAATTAGTTAATTAATTATTTTATTATTTTATTATTTTTCTTAATCATTATTATCATTATTATTATCATTGTTTTTACTTTTAAACTATTTTTAGTATTTATTTATTTTTGAACAAGAATTAAATTTGAATTTTGAAAACTCATGTGGACCCCACATGGTCTTGTGGGCACCACACAACTTCGAGACCCGAATGGATCCTACGTAACTCAAATAACTCTTATATGATTTTATACATCCTACATAACTTTGAGACTCGTGTAAACCTCTATATGGCTTCGGGACTCATGTGGGCCCCACACAGTCTTGTGGGCTCCGCATAGGATACTTATATTATTATTATTTTATCATATATTTTTACAAATTATATCAGTCAAAACATTATTTTATGTACTTATTTACGTATATAAACAGTGTCTCGTGGCTTTGAAACTCATGTGGACCCCACATAGTCTTGTGGGCCCCACATATGATACCTATATTATTATCTTATTATGTATTTTTACAAATTATGTATGTCAAAATATTATTTTATGTATATATACTTATTTACGTGTACAAACAGTGTCTATCCTGTTTATCTTATGAAATTCCATTTTGACTAGGCCGACCCCCAGGGAGCGACTGAGTCGCAATGGTCTCTGAGCACTCGCTAAGACAAGATCTTTCTTAGGCATCAAACATGGAATCAAGGATTCTACAGAAAAACACTTCTGTATTGATATTAATTTAATGATCATTTTTATTATTTTATTATTATTGTGCTTTAATCATATATATATATTTTTGGGTCATCACATTACACCCTTTCTTTTTAATGGACATTCAAACTTAATGTGTCATTTCTCCTTACATAGAAAATATATGGTATGTGTGTAAGCATTTGAGGTGGTGTTAGCATAATCTCTGGAGGCTTTTGCAAAGTACCCCATATAGAGGTTCTTTTTCCTTATATTCTCAAGTCCATTGAATCCTATGCCTTCTTTATTTAAGGACATTTTTTGTGCGCCAATCATTTTATCAAGATTTTATTTTCCTTTAGTGAAGTTGTAGATGATTTTAGCTCGATCCTCAATTTTTCTCAAGATCACAGATTTCTGAGTTTTGTATATTTTTACCCTTTTCTTGCAACTTTACTTGATCTTGAGACATCTTGTTGATTTTGTTTTTTAATTCAGAAATATATAGATTTTTTTCATTATCAACAGAAGTTTGGGATCTTAGATCTTCTAATTCTTTTATCACATTTTCATTCTTACTTTCTAATCTCTTAATTTTCAAATCTTTTTCTCTTTCAACGAGTTTTTGAGATTCCAATTCTTTCATTACTTTTTCATTCTTATTTTTCAATGATGTCTATCATTTAATCATATTAACTAGAATCTTATGAACCTTGAATAGTTCCCTTCGTAGTTCTTCATAAGATGTCATACTCTCATCATTGGATTCATTAGATGAATCATCACTATAATCATTAAATGATTTGGATGAGGAACTTTGTTCTTCATCATCGTCCCATGCCATAAAGCAAGCAACCTCTTGGTCACTTGATTCACTATCTGAACTACTTGTACTAATATTATCCCATGTAATGGCCTTCTTTGCCTTTTTCTTTTTCTTCTTGGAATCCTTCTTAAGTTGTGGCCAATCCGGTTTTATGTGTCCAACTTTCTTACAATTATAACATGTAGGGATTTTATTCCTTAATTCCTTTCTATTGGTTTCTTCTTCATCTGATTCTGAGTCCCGAAATTTTCTAGTAAATTTATTCTTCTTTTTAAGAGCTTTTGCTAGTCTTTTGGTTATGAGGGCTACATCATTTGCATCAATTTTCTCTTCATCTTCATTGCTAGAGTTTTCATGTGAGGTTTTAAATGCAACAGATTTCTAGGCTTTAGAATTTCCACTTCTTTCATTTATTGCCATCTCATATGTGAGGAGAGAACCTATTAATTCATCTAGAGAGGTGTTTTTCAAATTTCTTCCTTCAGTTATTGTAGTTGCGTTAGGTTCTCAAATTGGTGGAAGTCCTCTAAGAATTTTTCGAATCATTTCATATGTTGTAGTGATCCAAAGAATTGTGGTATTTAAATAATAAAAGAAAAAGAGAAAGGAAATTGTATTTGGAATTTTAAACAGGGGTCTCGTCAACGAACACAGTATGTTCGTCGACGAACACGTTTAAGAGGATTTTTGACGGGGACACGTGTCTCATTGACGAGAAGATATCGAGAGGCTATATTCAGTTATGAATTTCGTCGACGAGGAATAAGCGTTCGTTGACGAATTTCCTTCGTGGCCTTATTGACGAAAAGAATATGAAAAGAACTACCCTACCCAAAATCTTGAATTGGCAGTAGTAGTACATGCATTAAAGATTTGGAGGCATTACCTGTATGGTGAGTGATGTGAAATCTTCTCCGACCATAAGAGCCTAAAGTACTTCTTCACTCAGAAGGAACTGAATATGTGACAACCTGAATAATAATGAGATTTAAATAATAAATAGGAAGGGGAAATTATCAGGGTCTCGTCAACGAACACATGAGATTCATCGACGAGAAGATACAGAGAGAGGGTTTTGGGGAAGCCTGAAATTCGTCGACGAAGGTGCAGGTTCGTTGACAAACTTTCTACAGGACTCGTCGATGAGGTGACGTGTCTCGTCGATGAATCCAGTCCTATAAATATCAAAAACCCAAATTTAAATGTCAAAATTTACAAGAAACTCACTCTCTCACTCTCCTTTCTGCTCCCTCCTCTTCTTCCTTCGATTTTGGGCCAGATTTTCACCAGATCGACGATCTAAAGCCACCACGATGCTCCTGAAGAAGTTCTCTACATATCTGTCGGAGCGGATCGGTTGTGGAACTCCGTTGAAAATCATCTCTGAGTTGAGGTAAGACTTTTTATACTGAATTTGGTCCTACTATAGTTATAGGAAATGATATTCGCATGAAAATACTGAAGTTTAGTATTGAGATTTTTCATTTTCAGGGCATTGATTAGGAAACCCTACAGGTGTGAGACCAGTATTTATAGGGGCTTTCTCAGTAGCCAGGTAAGGGAATAAACTAAAACAGTTATTTTTCACGCAAATTACTATTATTTATGAGCAAATTGATTTTCTGAAAAATATGTACGACATTTAAATATTATGGAATAAATGCATATTCGGGAAAATACTGCTGTTGTACAGGAATTATGATTTTAGAATGAAATGTATGATTTACCCAACTTTGTAACATCCCGACCCCGAAGGGCCTGGGATATTAACTTTTTACTACTAATTTAGAGCGGAAGCAAAATAAACTCAATTATTATTAAAACAGAGCACTAATTATCCATATTACAATCATTTATTTCAAAAGAAGAAAAATTTCACAACATAAATATCTGACATCATACTAATATTTCTAATCAATCTTTATTTTTCTATTCCCACCTGCGTGCTTGCTAAGCCTGATTTCCGACAGGCTCTTCAGAGTCATCTGAAATAAAAATATTATTGGAGTGAGACGACGCTCAGTAAGTAAATAAGATTATTATTAGTGTGTGGCCAAAATGAGCTTTTAAAAAAAAAAATTCGTAAAATAATATTTAATACTATAACTTCAAAACTGTTTTTAGAATAAATATAAATTTAAAATTTACTACATAAAACTTTTACCATCAATTACAATAGTAAAATTTTATAATCATATACTATAACTGTTAAATTAAACTTTTAACTTTAAAACTGTAAAAATATTTAATGATAAACATACATATACTTTTTTTTATACGTTTTCCTTAGATCGTCATTTAAGTACCAGAATGATTATTTTCATGTAAACTTACACTTTTCTTTCAAATCATCAGTAACTTTGTACACTTAATTAAATATGTATAAACATATATTATAAAAAAAAAACCACCCTTAGGCCTGTTTGCCGTAAGTCATGTTTACCCCTATGACTGGGTTGTGCGGTCCGAAGACTTGACTTAACTGGCTGGCCGACCAAACTAAATCAACGTACATAAACTTTAAGTGAGATTTTCTTTATTAAGTCGTGGTCCGGAATCAAGTGTGCACTTAGGAGAAATCCACTAACATAAATAACCACTCTGTAAATAGTGTGGGTGCACTCCGATCTGTATAAACTTTAAGCTGCGGTACCGAGCATTTGTAACTTTGAACTTTCGTTGCCATAAGGGGTTTTAAAATCATCTTATTATAATTTATGTAATTTAAAATAATATCGTGAAAATCTCATCTTTACTCATATTTTCATAAAAAAAATATAACGTAAAAATAAACTCCTGCCACACAAGTTTTGTGTTAAAAATATATATAATTTTATTTTTGAATCGAAAGAAATGTTAAAAATTTACCCGAGGGGATTAAAACATTTCTTAACTCAAAAATAGATGCAAGTATATTAAAGATATAACTGATATAATTAAATATGCGTAAAAATAAACTCATGGAAATTTTGTGGAACTAATTAACATAATTGAAATTTACTTATAAAATAAACTCGAGTATGAATTTTAAATAAAAAAAAACTAACATAATCAAAATTTACTTACTTTCTTCCTTACGAATACTGTAACTATCTCTAAGAAATGAGGTCGGAAAGAGTGGGTGATTGAGAACTTATTCAAAAATTCTCTCTCCACCACAAATTCTTTCACTCACTAATCCTTCTCTTTCTTGGAAAATTGTTGTGAAAAATGAAGGTTGAGAGCTCCCTATTTACAGGAAAAATTTTAGGAAAGAAATGAAATTTACAAAAGTGTGGGGAGATGGGTGAAATTATAATTTTTTAAAAATTAAAGAATGGGCAAGGGATGGGCAAGGTATGGGTTGAGTATGGGATGGGGATGGAGGCTATGTGGGAGTGCTTGCCACCATTCCCATTAAATAAATTTTTAATTAATCACTTACCTAATTAATTAGTCAATTAATTATTTTATTATTTTATTATTTTTCTTAATTATTATTATCATTATTATTATTATCATTGTTTTTACTTTTAAACTATTTTTAGTATTTATTTATTTTTGAACAAGAATTAAATTTGAATTTTGAAAACTCATGTGGGCCCCACACAATTTCGAGACCTGAATGGATCCTACGTAACTCGAATAATTCTTATACGATTTTATGCATCCTATATAACTTTGAGACTCGTGTAAACCTCCATACGGCTTTGGGACTCATGTGAGCCCCACACAGTCTTGTGGGCCCCGCATAGGATACCGATATTATTATTTTATCATATATTTCTACAAATTATATCAGTCAAAACATTATTTTATGTTCTTATTTACGTATATAAACAGTGTCTTGTGACTCCGGGACTCATGTGGACCCCACATAGTCTTGTGGGCCCCACATATGATACCTATATTATTATCATCTTATTATGTATTTTTACAAATTATGTCTGCCAAAACACTATTTTATGTATATATACTTATTTACGTGTACAAACAGTGTCTATCCTGTTTATCCTATGAAATTCCATTTTGACTAGGCCGACCTTCAGGGAGCTACTGAGCCGCAATGGTCTCTGAGCACTCGCTTAGACAAGGTCTTTCTTAGGCATCAAACATGGAATCAAGGATCCTACAGAAAAACACTTCTATATTGATATTAACTCAATGACCATTTTTATTTCTTTAATCATGTATATATTTTTGGGTCATCACAATCTCCCATCCTTATAAAAATTTCGTCATCGAAATTTGCTAATTTAAAATGAATACTGTATAATTGGTTGCGCTATTTAAAAGAGTACATTGATTAACGATTTGACTAAATCTTATAATAGATTGAGGGTCAATTTGGCGAAATATTTTATTTTGGGAATTGAAGTGTGAATCGTCGGTCTAATAGAAGTTGAAATGGAAAAGAAATTCAGAAGATGTGGAAAAGGATAATTATATATATGTATATATATATTATACATGTCCTATAAATTAAAAATATACGAGATCTGGCCTTTAGAGCCTTAGATCAAAGTCAACATCTATCGCAGTACTAGCGGTGCCACTGCTAACCGCCTGGGTTCTTTCTTGGCATAGTTGACCTTTTATAATGTTGCCGGCTTGGGTCGGAAAAAGGGAGAGAATGCCCGTTTGTTCGGCGAAGGAGGAAGAGCTGCCCTCTTCCCGAGTTATTGGTGGCCCGTATATGAGTCTCAATGCGCATCGGATTTCCTTGCAATGGTGAAGTAGGCCAACATTATCCGAAACCCTTAGTGTGGTGACTGTGATATTGCCATTGTAAGGGATATGGCTCATTGGTGTGATATTAGTTGTAAGTTTCATAGTCGGAATATTCTCGATAGGGAAGAGGGTTGGAAAAATGGCAGGGGCACTGCTCGGGTCGGTAGTGGCGGAGGAGGTAATATGGAGAGTTGATGGGGCAGTAGTTGAGATAGTGGCTTCTCCAACTGATTCCCGCCTACGCCTACAGTTCTCAAACCAAAGGCGCACATTCCTCGGCTCGATTGGACCAAACCTTCGAAGTTGTGCTGCAAGTAAGATAGTTCGCTCCACAGAAGGGAGTTCCCCTTGACTGCTGCGGAAGGTCTCCTCTAAATCTCCAGCTGTGCCTTGCTAGGTTTCCATCTTTGGATTGGCGATCTAGTGTCGCTCTCAGCAGCTTGAGGAGTTGGGTGATTTGGCAACATTTTTGAGTGTCGTGCTGGAATTGGGTGATTTTCCAACTTGCCCATCTTGCTGGAATAGACACATGGGGGAGTGTCGTGCCGGACGGGGTGTTTGTTACTGGTGTGGGGAACTAGAACATATGATGAGGGAGTGTCCGACAAATATTGGTGCTGCTCCTGCCCCTACACCTGCTCGAGGAGGCTACCAGGCGCCACGTGGAGGCCAGCAGTGGAATATGGCCCTAGCCATCGTTGTAGCCACCCTTGGCTGTGAGCTCTACTACCACCACCACCACTGTGCATCATCACAGCAGGGCCATGGCCGAACCAGAGACACCCGAACCACCCTCCATCTCCGGCCTCACCCTCTACCAGATCTCAGGCTGTACCTCCACAACTTCGTCGCAACTCTCCTTCACCTTGCCCCCTTTTGTCGTCACGGCCACTAGCAGCAGCGGCAGTACCCACTGTGTAGCGACCCTAATTAACTTAACATGAAATGTAACATAATAAATGGATAAGTCGACCCGAACCCATGGGTAACGGGGACACCTGTCAATCACAGCGGAAACCTAAGCAGCAGTAAAATAAAATCTCAATCATTCAACCATGAAACATAATACCAGAGTTATTTACATCCCTAAAATACTGTATTTATTTACAGATTTTTTAAAAAGTCAAAATAACACTAGGATTGTACAACAAAAATCTCATGATCCTAGTTCAACGCTTACCCTTCTAGTAGGGAAGCTAACCCACTCAACGGTGACCCTGACCCGCCGGCCCCTCTGGGTTTTCTGAAAATCATTTAATATTCGGGGGTGGGACACTTCTCAGTAAGGGAAAATAAACTAAATACAGCTGTGTGATAACATGAATATTTAAGGCACTTATACGTATACAGTACATTTCATAACTCTGTAAACATTCATCATATCATACTAGATAATCATATAATTTCATATTTGTTAATAAATCATAACATGCATAAAACATCTGTTATAACTGTAATACTGAAAATATACCTAGGATGAATAGCTAGCTAGTTTTATATATTACCCCCCATGACGGGTTGTGTAGCCCGAAGGCGGGACCCGACAATGGCTGGCCGACCACTGCCGAGTCAAATATGTCTGTAAGTACAATGGGCCCGTCACACCCTAGTTCGGACTGCCAGGTGGACGTCCACACTCTACTGAAAGCCACATCGACTATCCATCTCCCACCCCCTCGTGGTGGTTAGTACTAATCTGATCATAAACATCTTATCTATAAGTTATGGTACCAAGCCCCTGAACTGAACTAAACTAACATCCGGGTTCTGATAACATATAATACATGATATAGTAGCGGCCTTGTGCCGATCATTTTCATAAATACGGCCTTGTACCGGAATCATAAATACGGCCTCACGCCGAAATCATACATAAATACGGCCTCGTGCTGATATCATACATACGACCTTGTGCCGATAGCATAAATACATGGCCTCGTGCCAGAATCGTTTCAGGTATATACATTTTGAAAATAAATTATTTATCATATATTCATCAAAATCATCACAACATAACTCATCTTTTCATCATACCTGAAAACATGCTTTACTTGTAAAATATTTTATATCATAATACATTTCACGTAAAATAATATTCATGCCATACATGTGCTGTTGAAAGTCATACTTCATATTCTAAAATCGTGGTTTTTTGGCATCTCATACATAAATATATATTTTAATCATCATAACAGTATTTTCCCAATCGTACATTTCATTCGTAATAAACAAATATAACATATGCTTTTCAGAGAATAGATTTACTCATAATTAATAATAATTTGCATGGAAAATAATTGTTTTAGTTTATTTCCTTACCTGGCTACTGAGAAAGCCCCTAAAATATCCTAACTTGATCCCCGTAAGATTTCCTGATCAATACCCTGAAACTTAAAACTCCCAGTATTAAACTTTAGTATTTTCATGCGTACATCATTTCCTATAACTATCGCAAGACTAAATTCGGCTTAAAAAGCCTTACCTCAACTCAGGGATGATTTCCAACTTGCTTTCTCCAACGATCCGCTCCAGCAGATTTGGAGAGAACTTCCCCAGGAGCATCGTAGTGACTTCGGATTGTCAATCCGATGTAAATCTGGCCCAAAAATGATGAGAGAGAGAGAGAGCACCGAAGAGGAAAGAGAAAGAATGAAGATAGCTTATCAATGAAGTTAAAAATCGGATTTTTACATATATATACAGCTGGATTCGTCGACGATCCACGTCATTCGTCGACAAATCCTTCATTAATTTCGTCGACGGAATTTAGTTCTCGTCGACGAAATTCAATCGGCCCAAAAACACCTCTCGGTATTTCTTCTTTGACGAAATTCAGTGCTCGTCAACGAATTTTCTAAAGCCCTCGTCGACGAATCCCCTGTATTCGTCGACGAATCCCCTATATTCGTCGACAAAACCCTGATGCTTCCTATTTGGTTTTTCTGTCCAAAATGCAATGTTGTCGGCGAACGCTTCACGTTCATCGATGAAGCCGACTTCCTCCTTATGTTACCATTTCCATTTCCTTTCCTCTTTATGATTTAAATCCCATTAGAATTCGAGTTGTCACACACTGCCTCGCGACCATCATCACCTTTTGTGGCTTTGACCCCCTTTCACACATCACCACCATCTCACAGCAGTTGAGCACCTCACGACCATCACCACCATCTGCAAGCACTGCCAGACAGCCACTCCGGCTACGTCCACCTCACCTACAACCATTCTCATCCCCAGCAATCTTATGGCCACCATTACTTACATCCAAGACTGCTTCATCTCTATCAACCATAGCCACTCGCGTTCCATCACCGACCACGTACCATCGAGCAACCACTATCCCAACTCCAACACCCCGCGAACAAACCACACATGACCTCCACCCTCATAGACCACAACTCCATCCCTTAGTTCCCTCACTCACCCATGCAAGCCACCACCATCAGCATCTTCATAACCATTAGCAGCAATAGCCGCACCTCTGCCGTCCTCTTGCAGCCACCCACAACGACCAGCTCCATCTCCTACCACCCTCTCCACTCTCTTGCAGATCCAACAGCTCACCCGACCATCAACCCATCTCTGAACACCACCAGCGACCTTGCCTCCATTCCCCGACATCAAGTCAAATTAGCAATTCCACCCTTGAGTTTGGTTTTGGCGTGTTCTAAAAGTTTTTTTATTGGGTAAGATATGTGTGTTGATAAGTGGAGTTGAGATTTCTTCCTTGAGCATAGTTCTTGGTTTTGTTTCTATGTTGTGATTCAAAAACACCCACCACTCTTTTGCTAAAATACCCAAACCAGGATTTGTTTTAGACAAAAAAAAAAAAAATGCTCCTGCATGTGCGCTTAGATTTCAAAATCCCTTTACCTGTTTGAAAAAATGCCCAAACAAATTTATTTTTCTTTTAAGACAAACGACTGAAATGGTTTTGGGAATTGGAAGCATCAATTGGATCTTGGTTTGTGATTTTAGGAGTCCAAATTTGATTTAAAGAGGGAGTGAGGTGTGGAGTTTTGCTTGGGTGCACACCAAGTGTTCGACGCAAGTCCCCTGTGGTTAGTGTTACATCACTAACCCAATATTTGCATACACTGTCACCCACTGTCAACACACATTAACACATACTGCTCACCCACTTTTTCACACACCTTCACATGCTAATTTACTAATTTACTAACTTTAACTAACATTTTATTTCTTTACTTACATTCATACTAACCCTAACTCATGCATTTACTAACTCATAACTAACATTTATATTTCTTGCATACTAACATTTACTTTCCTGCACTCGAACTTTTAATTTCCTGTATACTAACTTTTAACTTCCTGTATACTAACATTTACTTTCCTATACTCTAACTTTTAATTTCCTATATACTAACATTTATTTTCCTGCACTCTAACTTTTAATTTCCTATATACTAACATTTATTTTCCTGTATACTAACATTTACTTTCCTGCACTTTAACCTTTATTTACTTGCTTACTAACCCTTTTAACTACTTGTGTACTTGTATATGGTCTCCTTTACACACATTTATACACGTGCATTCACATACATGCACATACATGCATATAATTTCACACAAACACATGCATACACATACACCCACATCCACGTACTTGCATATACATGCATGCAATTTCACACATACATATGCATGCACACATTCATATACACTCACATGCACACGCATATAAATGCATGCAATTTCACACCTACACATACATACACATACACACACATTCATATTCATGCACATGCATGCATGCACTCACACTCGAACACACACATTCACATGCTCATGCATGTACAAGCATGCAACGCGCATAATCACATACTCATGCACATATGTACATGCAACCCACCTCATGCATCCCGATATCACCCATGACATCATCATTTAGGTCATTGTCCATTCATGCATGCATGCATGAGTATTATAGTCCATGCACGCCCATGCGTATTTATGCACACACTTACACACCACACATGCGTGCTCCTTCTTGTCCATACACACGTACACTCATGCGGTACATCATCACCCGTGACCTCATCCATTCATGCATGTACACAATATTCACTTAACACCCATGCATGCACATACCCTCAATGCACGTGCACATCCATGCATGCACACACATTCATGAACGTACCCAATCATGCATGCACACACATTCATGCACGTGCTCATTAATGCGTGCACACACAACCACACACATATTCACCCATGCACACGCACACTCATTCTCACTCACGCTCACACATACTTCATGTATCACTAGCATATTCCAACATACACCTAAACACACACAACCCATGCGGAAGCAATGCGTGTTGACTTGAACTGGTCTCGACCAAGACCTTAAACTGGTTTTCGCCCGGACCGGTCAATGTTTGACCGGTTCACTCCCCCCGAACCGATGGGCACCAGTTTTCTTCATTTTATCTATTTAGTATCCTTCCAATATTTGAAAAGTTCACAAAAATCCACAAAAAATGTCAAAAAAAATCAATTTTTTTTTAGAAAATTCCAAAAATATTTTCAGACTTTGACTTCCATGGTTTTTGTCTTAATTTTATTTGTGTTATTTTGAGGTTCGGGAAAAATATTGAAAAAATCACGAAAAATCACAAAAAATATTTTCACACTTAGAAAAAAAAATCACAAAAATGTTTATTAGGCCCAGAAAATCATTTTCATTCTGAACAAATTCAAAAAACCTCCTAGAATATTATTTTTCGTACTTAAAAAATCCTATGAGATTTCAAAATCCGGGAGAGTATTTTGTACCTTATTTTCTTGATTTTCCTATTCCGATGATTGCAATGGGAGACATTGAGCTCTTCTGAGTGCGATATGCCCCGGTTATGAGGGAATATCTATATGGTATCTGTTTTGTACATTTTCTTTACACTTTTATAGGGAGTAATTTTCAAAGGCTTATTAAATTTATTTTGGGATAATTTTTGATTAACCTGATATCATTCGTAAGAACGGGCGCGTAAGGGGTGCTAATACCTTCCCTCGCGTAACTGTACTCCCAAACCCGACTCTGGTGACACAGACCGATTCTACCCCTAACGGGGTAACAATCAAGTGTTCTAACCGCACTCCAAAAGGTTAGTGGCGACTCCATCACACATTGTTTTTCCACGAAAATATCTTTTTCAAAATAGACATCCCATTTTTCCCAGTTCGCAGCTGCACCCATTTGCCAGAGTGGTCTCTGGCGAGTTCGGGACGTCGCGACAATCATGGTATTAGAGGTATAAAAAAAATGGTAGAAATTTTGGGTCATTACAACTTTAGTCCGGGGGCTTACTGGTGTGGTAAATGAGTCTAGGATGACTACTTCAATGAGTGCTTTGATATGGAAAAATTATATAATAGTATGTTTTAAAAACCTATTATGGCAAAAAAAAGATTCAAAGTTACAAATGTTCGGTACCGTAACTTAATGTTTAAAGGGATCAGAGTGCACCCACATTGTTTACATGGTGGTTTACTGAACAGTGGATATCTCCTGAGTGTACACTTAGTCCCGGCTAGGACTTAATGGGGAAAATCTCACTTAAAGATTACAGTTCGATTTAGTTTGATAGGCCAGTTAGCTAAGTCCAGTTTTTGGATCGCACAGCCTTATGATGGGGGTAAACATGACTTACAGTTAATAAGCCTAAGGAAGATTTTTACAATATATGTAAATACTTATATATATTTATGTGAACATGACTATTTTTAGTAGGCCTAAATGATGATTTGAAGGAAAAACATAAAGGAAGTGTATATTTATATAATTAAGTTTTATAGTTACAGTTTTAAAGTTTCACAAGTTTAGTTTAACAGTTATATTGTATGGTTATAAAAATTTACTACTATAGTTGATGGTAAAAGTTTTATGCAGCAATTTTTTAAATTTACTTTTATTTAAATGCAATTATAAAATTATAGTATTAAATGTTATTTTACAAAATTATAATACTGTGAAAACTCATCTTGGCCATACACTAATTATAATCTTATTTACTTAATGAGTGTCGTCTCACCCCAATCATATTTTATATTTCAGATAATCTTGAAGAGCATACCAAAAATCAGGAATAACAATTGCGCGGGCAGGAATAGAAAAATAAAATAAAATAAAGGCATGATGTGGTGGAAAGGCATTAGCGCATAAGAAGGAGCATCGGAGGTTCAATTCCAGGTAGATACACTCATGGAGCCAGCAGTACCTATGGATGATGAGAATTTACTCTGTGAGTCAGCGGGGACCGTAGATGGTAAGAGTTCACTCTGTGAGCCAGCGGGGACCGTGGATGGTAAGAGTTCACTCTGTGAGCCAGCGGGGACTGTGGATGGTGAGAGTTTTCAGTGAGCCAGCGGGGACCGTGAATGGTCATGAAGATGTGTCCCGGGGGTCGGGTTGGCCGAACGTCCAACTAATGCACGGAAGTCGTGTCCACATTTTAGACTTTACCTGATCAACGAGACCTAGGGGGAAGTCGCTGATCCGTAGGTTTAGTGCCACACCAGGGGGTCCGAAGGGCTTGTTGGTGACTAGAGTTCCTATGTAATAAACAAAAAACTAGACTAAAAGTTAGTACAATACCAGTTGGTTATGTTTGTATATTTTTATTTTTAGAATGTAGATTTTAATATTTAAAATACGTTTGTAATGCGGTTAATTAGTACTCTAGTAATAAAATAATGTTGAAGTTTATTTACTCTCGTTGTGAATTGTTTATAGAAAGTAACATCTTAGCCCCTATCGGGTTTGGGGCATGACACATAATCGACGACTACAACTGAAGGGTCTTGACACAGCTGAAGATGATGTTTATAGCTCAACATGAAGAGTCTGAGAGATATTAATCAGGTAAATTGAAACAACTAAATTGATTGTTCTCGTCTACATTTTGGGACAATGAGATATTTTAATTTGAAATGGTGAATCATTAAGTGTAAGTTTGGTATTTTAAATTTTATCACATAAAGGACTACCAAAATTTGGTCTTTATAAGAATTCGTGCAGAATTAACAATTCTCTAGGGCGTCTTCAGTTGGGTGACAAAATTTCCATTAATGGAACTTGTCCAACCACTATAACAAGATTTCATACCCATTTGCCCAAATTTATGGTTAAATTATCAGTAGAGACCCTTCAAGAAGACGTAATTGATTGAGTTTGTGTGGGGTTGAGTGATGCCTTTATGCTAGGGCATGTAGATAGAATGGGTGAAATTGTGGCGTTGGAAGTAGAAGGGGATTTCTTGTGGATCAAGGTGAGGATGCCAATGAGAATTTTGAGCGCCTTTGGGGTATTTTCGATTGACTACTTTATTTACATAACACAATAGAGAAATTGAGAGAATTAAAATTGTACCAAGAGAGAGCAAAGAAGCGTGGAAGATGAACTTAAAGAGACTGAAGACAACCAAATTGTTGTTTGAGTTTAGATTTTGAGGTATGAAAGAAATTTTTATTTTGAATGAATAAAGTTGAATGATAAATTTGAAATTTTATTTTTTGTCACCTTAAGACTATCTAATTTTTTACCCTACACTTTAAAAAATAGTTTTATATATATATATATATATATATATATATATACGTATGTATATATGTATTTATGCATATTCAACTATACACAAACCATGGTCAAAACTAATTATGATGGTTTGTGTATAGTTGGATATGTATACATATGTGTGTGTGTGTGATAATGTCATACTACTTGTGTAAGGCTTTGTCACTAATAGAGTTTCTATTAATGCATGATACCTTTTATGACTGTGGGAGTTTATATGATTAATTGGGACGACCCATGAGCCTTGAGCCTATGACTTAGCAAATGCACCACTTTTGAATAGGAAAAAAATTATTCTAATAATGTAAAATATTAAGAAAAAAAAAATATTAGTGGCATTTAAAATCAAAATTTAGATTCTTATTTTGTCGTATATAAATTCACAAGAATCCAAGCTCCTTAATTTGTACTTTTTTAAAGAAAAAAAATGCAAATTTCAAACGAGTGCCATTGAAAAAATATATATAATGTTTTTTTTTATTAGAAGGATTGGCATGCGGAGCATAAAAAGGCTGATGTCCGTACTCTTCTAAAACTGTTTCATGGGTGAAAGGAGGAGTACCGGGTGCGCCATGGTCAATGTCATGCACAGTAGAGTTGACCTGGAGGGGTATAATAGTCATTCCGTCCGTCAACGATAACCTAACATAAACTTAATGGGGTAGTGGGAATGACTTTGTTGCCCCACCTGCCTAAATTTTCAAGAGGGAGGAGTCACGTCACTCCTCTTTTACATGTTCGGTGACTCCAATCTTGTACAAAAAACAAAAGCATTGGTGGGGATACCTATCTCTCTCTCTCTCTCTCTCTCTCTCTCACTACACTTAACCATTAAGGTATTATCTCAAATTCTCTCTTTCTCTTTGTCCCAAGTTAATCATTAAAATATTATCTCAAAAAAAAATTTTAACCCTAAGAATCAAACACGATCATTTAATCAAAAAAGTTTTAGGTTTACGGCTAAACTATTTTGGGAGCCATAAAATTTTTTTTATCTAAATTATTTTAAATTTACAGTATCTTTTTCCTCAATTTTAATTTTTTGATACTAATATTTTTTACCATTTGTTGATCACCGAAAGGATATGCTTTTGTTTCTTATAATTTTTAAGTAGTAATTTTGCTCATGTATATATTTCTTAATTTTTATATTGGAGTATGTAACTCATATTGAGTGGAACAAATGCACACGAAAAGCATGGTGATGAAGACAAGGAAGTTGAGCTGCAAGAAGAAGACAATCGACGGTTTACCCTTCAAAGAAAACAGTCAACGTTTTGCCTGAAACCGTCGACGGTTTCAGTTTTTGCAACTCAGTCTCGGTATTAAACCGTTGAAGGTTTGCTGAAACCGTCGACGATTTTAGTCGGCGCAGATTTCGAATTTTGAATCGGGAAGATTAGCAGGTTGAGGATTTCGGAGGATTTTCCTCCGGGGATTGCTACAGTGATACCATAAGAACTTCCTAAATCCTTTTATACATGTAGGGTTAGCATATAAACATTATTGTAATCTTAGTTTGATTGATTGATAGTGAAAATTCAGCCGCTTGCTCCCATGAACGTAGGCACATTGCCAAACCACGTAAATTTTTGTGTTGTGGGTTTTACTGCTTGGATAATTACCTATATGTGATTGTGTTTCTGTATATTATTTATTGTTAGTTGCGACATCGCACGATCTAATCGATTTGAGTTTCCACTGCGCATTGGTAGTTTTTTAGCACAACATTCAATTTATGAATTATGATTTTTTTAATAAAATAAACTATTGTGTTTAGATGTGTTATTAATTGTTTACTAATTAAGTTTTGTGCAATTATTGGCAACTAGTTAAGCCTTATTAATTACATGATCTTTTTACAAATGTTTTATCTTATTTTTAAAAAATAGAAATATTTTATCTACAAAATAATATATGCTTTGTATACGTAAATTATCTCTCTATATCATTAAATTGAGGTAAAACATATAGGTGATTTGTCCCCTCATATGTTTCGATATTTGTCATTTAGATTTGTGACATATGAAAAGAATAAATCTACAATCACACTAAAAATTTCACCAACAAACTTGAGAGGATGCTGATGACATCTTCAATGAGAAAAATTTAGGACTTTGTAGCAATGCCCAAAAATACAAAAGTCTAAATATCATGTTTCCTATTTTCAAACATCTTTCATCAAGTTGACCAAATGATATTAATGTTGTGTGCTGAAATAAGGCAATCAACGAAGTTGAGATCTACCTACTATATGTCACAGATTCAAATGAGTGATGTTTACCCTTGCATAATTTTTTGAATTGCACTCTACTCGAGGCCACTAATCGGAGCACTTGTTCTAGCCCCACTCTTACCTCATGTTTGTAGAGGTCTCAAATTTGCAGTTGTATTAGATTTAGACAAAATGATGGATAAGGCATATATATTCTTGTACTTATGCATATAGACATGCTTGAAATTATAGGTATCAAGATAATTTTATCATCTAGGTATGTGTAACGCCCTGATCCCGTAAACCCTGTCCGGTGTGTTATACCTGATTAACTGTGTCTTGTGGCACCCCGAACCCGCTTTGTGGGATCCGGGTGCCACGTCATTCATTTTTCGTACCTGTTATTCCATTTAAAATTACGTAACGGAAAATATAACTGCAATCCTCAATCAATAATATATCAGAGTTTTCTACATCTATCTACATACCAATAGGAATCATACATCTACCTGTATCCACATATATACATAACTCCAAAAAACATAATCCACAACTTTCAGTATTTACAATCATCCATTTCTCAGAAGACTTAAAATATAAAATATAAAGCATAAATTTATACAACCCAAAAGTATCATCAAGTTTATACCATTTTTCTTCCTTTCTCTAACTCAAAAATACTATATAGTCCCGAGCTCTCCAAGCTCAATCTCGTAGAGGTCTCGTAAAAAATAAATTTGTATTCAGGTGAGACACATCTCAGTAAGGGAAGAAATAATATATTAAAACAGCGTGTGGCCAACATGAGGTTATAATCAACATAATATTTAACATTTGCAAATCTTAACATGATTTCTGAAATCATTTTCTGAACCTAATCAATCACATGTAAGATATTTTACCCACGAGAAAAACCAAAGGATAGAGGTGATTACTCGGCCATATAAGTAGCACCCCTCTACTCCAATACTTTAGACAACCAAAGGTCACAACTGAAGCATACTAGGACACTCACCTTACTTAGTAAGCCCTTAGGTGTAAAAGTAATCTCGTACTCACACAATTCATACAAAAGTTTACCCGCGAAGCTCCTGAGAATAGGGAAATCTACTCACCCATTCAAGTAGTTTCCCTCTGCCCTAGTACGTTATGCAACCTACTACTACACCAAATACTAACTAGAGCACTCACTTTTCTCAGCAAGCCCTCGAGTGAAAAGTATGCCCCGCCCAAACGTAACATGTTCTACTAGCATAAATAATGATACTATCATAATACATTATTCTGTCAGTCATTTGTTCTGCATTTCTTAACTAATCATGTTTTCATCTTTTATATTTCATTTCATTTCACTTTATGTGGCTTTTCCCATTTCTCATTGTTCACATTTCGCTTTTCATTTCCATATCATTCTCATTTTTATTTCATTTCATACCCAACATCTTTTAGCTATTTTTGTGTTAGTCCCAGCATCTTTCAGCTGTTTTTGTGTTGGTCACAACATCTTTCGGCTGTTTTTGGTTCCATGGTTGCATTAACACTCACATGCAGCATATTTCATATAACATTTTCATTTCAATTCATTTCCTGTATATCCTACGTCTCATACATATAACATAACTCCACACAAAATTCTATTTTACTCGTGCCATACTATTTAGCAGTAAAATTCATATATATATATATATATATATATATTTACTGTAAAATAAGCCAATCTACATTTAACATTTATATATTGAAAATATACCTTTCATTTCTTACATAATTATCAGGAAAAATATTTCACTTTCCTCAATCTATTTTTCACATATACATAACTAATAAAATAGCCATAGGCTCAGAAAACGTAATTTAAACTGTTGATTAATGTGTAATCCCAAGAAGGGGGGGGGGTGAATTGGGTATTTTTAAAAAATTCTTTGAAACCTAATTACCAATCAATCCATATATCTAAGTTTAACTAGTCACTTATCAAGTTGGTGTGAAATTATTCAACATACACAAGCAAGCTGGAAATTGAAATACGATACGGAAAATAAAAAAGATAAGGGAAGAGAGAATGAAACCACGATTTTAGGAGGTTTAGCCTACTTGGCCTACGTCCTCGCCTTGAGCAATCACTCAAGGATTCACTAACCCTGCTCCTTAAAGTGGGACGGAGCTTCCCTTACAATTTGCTGCTTACAAGAGGCACAACTTCCTCCTACTCTGCTGCTTACAAGAAATACAGCTCTCTCCTCTCACACCGGTTCACACATTGAACCGTGTATACAATAGAATCTGAAAAATACACTAAAAAACAATGCTTCTAACAAAAGCTAGCGAGTACAATTCAAATTTCTAAAACATTGACATATGATATAACTTGAAGCTCGTGAATAAATGAAAACGATAAACTCATTTTTTGTATGATATGCCTCAACACATAGATCCCTTTTTAACCAAAACTTTCAAGTAAAGATAAATTCAAAACGTTTTGGAATAATCTAGGGTTCTTGGTTCACTTTGCAAAAATGCACACTTTTATAATTGAAGTGAACTTGTTGGCAAAAACTTTGTCTTAAATATACACTCAATCAAAATCCCAAAGTTCTATTTCAAGTACTCAACCACAAAACTGAGTATATTAATTTGCAGGAAAATATCCCTCAATTAAAATTATAGTTATAAGTGTCAAGGATATTAAATCAAGTTCTAATGTATCTAAAGATAGATCCTTTTAGAAACCACACACTTGAATCAAACCTTTCAATGAGTCACACACCATAAAACAAATAATGATCTTGTTTAAAATAGTTTGGTATATATAAAGATACTTTCAAGATCACTCTTTTAATCAAAACTAGGTTTTTCAATAAGAAGCCCTTTGAGAAAATATATGTATATTTATATGCTCTTGAACCAAAATTTAATCTACCAAGTTAGATAAACTTTCTCAAGTAATGATCTCTTAGAAAAATAATTTTTGTACGAAAGGCACACTCAAGATCAATACTTTTCAATACTAGTCAAGAACAAACAATGAGATGATATGTAAAAAATCACAAGACTAATAACTTAAAAGATCAAACCTCAATACTAGATTGAAGTACAGTAGAGTAAACAAGTTCCCTTTGAAAATCTGAATTGATTTGCCCAAGCTTGAAGATATGAGATTGATGTATAGGCAAACGAATAGCACTAAGAGTAGATAATCAACAAACTTGCAACAAGGTGTGTTCTTCTCTTTCTTGTGTGTCTCACTCTTGTTATAGGGTTTAGATATTCATAATATATAGTATATTACCCTTAGGATTGATCTCAGCTCTTGGATCAATAAGATACCTCGAGTGTCTTTTTAATAAAGAATTGATTTTTAGGCTTTCCCGCGAGTTCAGGTTACCAAACTCGACTTTAGGCTCCTGAAGTGTCAACTTCAGGCGCCTGAGGTTCCAATGTCAGGCGACCGAGGTACCTATGCCAGGTTCTGTCTTTTTCATTTAATTCTTCAGGCGCCCGAGGATAACTTCAGGCTACCGAAGTCCCCTTTTTCACACATATTCATTTCCAGTTTAAAATTCTACTTTAATTCTTTGCTTGGGTCTTTTATAAAACAAGTTTTCCATGATTTTAAACACATTTCTGAGCCCATGTAAGTACTCTAATGATGTACATGGAATGCATGAATTCTAAAATCATTTTAAGTTGTATTGAGCCTGAAGATAAATCATACGAAAATGTAGGTACATGAGTTCTAAATACCCATTCCCAAGACATTCTTGAACTTTGCCGCTTGCATCTTGATTCTCATACTCTTTGAGTTCCATGGTACTTTCTAATATGTATCAGCTTTACTTTATGGCGTCCATGACCTGTTATCTTTTCGTGCATGCTCAGTGTAAGTTCTGTTCACAAACTCAATGTACAAATCAAATATTAAGTGATTTGTCATTATCAAAAACCGGATTGGACTCATAGAGTCAACATAAACGACTTACATTTTAAATCCATACGAAAACATATACACATATATTCATAACATATTTCATTTTTTCCAATTAATTCATAAAATTCTGGTTTAATATATATTCTCCCTTACTTGTTTTCTTGGACTATGCCAGTAGGAATCCCCAAAAGATGCCTGTGACGCTCACGCAGACCCTATGTAATGACCCCAAAAATATTTAGGTGAAGCGATCCTAAAAAAAATATGTATAAAATATATAATATTAATTTAAATTTAATAATAATTATTAATTAAAATAAATTATATTATATTATATTATAACGTTAATATATATATATATATATATATATATAGTAAAGCTTCTTGAAGCTTAACTCCGAACAGAGCCCCCCCTGAATCTCATCTCTGTCTCTCCTCATTCTCTCTCCCAATCTCTTCAATTTCTTGGCTGATTTTTGTCCAATTAAAAATTAGAAAATACCGCTGGATTCCATTTTCCGTCATCATCATTTCTACCAGAGCGGATTGGTCGTAGGAGCGGCGTAGGCATATATCCTGGGGTAAGCTCAATTCTCACTTTTACCTCAATTTCTCGTAAATCTTAAGCCCAATTGACGATCGGACACCAGCACGAGAATCTAGGGATGATTTTCTACAAGTCTAGCGGAGTGAATTTCTCGTGGGGTTGTCGTAGGCATAACCCCAAAATTTAGGCTAAGGGGGTTATTAAAGAGCTAATTATTATTTAATTATTGTAGATTTGGAAATGTTAAATGTTGGGCATTCCGAGGTTGAATTAGGGTTATTGAATTCAGGGCACGGGTAAGTGCCACGGGCGAAATTTCGGGACCCTGAAGGCATAGTTTAGGAAAATCGACATAAGTTGATTATCTTAGAGTTTAACAATTTATTTAGGTTATTGGGAGCCTAGGAAATGTTTTATTGAAATTATGTTGGAATTCTGTTAAATATTTTGGGGAATGGAAATTGTAGGTTTTTGTGTTAGAAATGCCACGGGCTCAAGATTGAAATGTGTGGACATCTCAGTGAGACAGGTGAGGGGAATAAGTTATAGCAGATATTTTTATGAAATACTGGTTGAAATATATGTGAAATGAATTTTGATATTTTTTCCCTAAATTTTGTTTTGATGATATAAATAATAGATGAGAAATTGTGTGGCATATGATTTTTGTGACAATTATGAAATGTATTGTGTAAAATGTGATTTGAAATGGGAAGTATGAGAAAATGATATGATGATGAATATTCTTGAGAAAATGAAATTAAATGTGGAGATGTTATACGGTTTTTTGGAAAATATTGAAAAGGGATAAATGTATATACGAAGATGATTTTATGGGAATAGTGGAAATTATAATGTAGTAACCCGAAAAATAATAGCATTTAAATATAATAAGAGAGAGAGAAATAGAAACAGAAACAGAAGGAGGCCGTAGATTTGCGTTTGTTGATGACATTGCATTTTGGAGAAAATAATAATTTCAAGGAATTGCCAGGACTCGTCGACGAATACATGGCTTCGTCGATGAGTTCATAAGGAATTTCGTCGACGAATACAGGGTTTCGTCAATGGAGGTCTTCAGAACCTCGTTGACGAAGGCAAGATTTTGTCGACGAGAAAATACCGAGCGGGGTTTTTGGCTGCTCTGAATTTTCTCGACGAATATAGGGTTTCGTCAATGAATTTAATGAAGGACTCGTCGACAAGGTGACGTGTCTCGTCGACGAATCTGGCTCTATAAATAGCTAAAAATCAGATTTTTATTCACTTTTAATGCTCCTTTCTCTCTCTCTCTCTCTCTCTCTCTCTCTTATGTCTCTCTCTCCTTTCTCTCTTCGATTTTCGCCCCGCCGGTCGCCGGATCGAAGATTTGAGGCTACCACGACGCTCCTGGCAAAGTTCTCTATGAGACTGCCGGAGCGGATCGTTGGGAAAACGAAGTTGGATTTCATCCCAAATTCAGGGTAAGACCTTTTAACCTATTTTTGACCTTATGATAGTTATAAGAAATGATGTAGGTGATGAAATATTGATATTTTAATCTGGCGAATATTGTTTTTAGGGTGTTGTGTAGGAGGCCCTGCGGGTGTAAGACTTGTATTCCATAGGGGCTTTCCAGTAGTCAGGTAAGAGAAATATGTTATGTTAGGTATTTTTAAAATATTATACACTTTATTAAATGATGAAAATTATGTATTACAGTATCGTGTGACTTGTGAATATGAATATAGTACGGAGATATGTTTTACGATATTTTAGTATTCTGATTTTACAATATTTCAGTACCATGATTTCATGAACCTCAATACCATGATAATACGAATATCAGTATTATGCTCATGTAGTTTCAGTACTATGATTATGCAGATGTCAGTATTATGATTATACAGTTCTTAGTACTATGTATGAACTACAGTTACAGTTTATGCAGCATCATGGTTATTTCAGTATTTTAGAATCATGGTAAATCAGATATATATGTATATAGAAATATATTATATGATATTAGACCCAGTTGGACTATGCAACTATAGAGCACGGTACCGTTGCTATAGATATTACGTTACTTTTTGAGTGCGACCACCTATTTAGATAATACGTGGTAAGGTCTATCACCTAGGCCCTTGAAGAGGTTAGGCTCCCCATCTAGATATGGGTTGAGGTGGGCAGGTTGACAGATTGAGTATAGTGATTTATTCCTGATTGGCCAGCCAGGGTAAATCCCACCTACGGGCCACATAACCCTATCATGAGGGGGTAAGTCATGACACACAGATATCCACAGGGAATAGTTTAAGTTATTATTACGTATGTATAGATTTGCAGAAACAGGGAACATACTTACTTATACTAGAAGTATTCTGAATAATATTCTTTGATACTAACATGTTAAACATTAGGGATAGGGGTGGTGGATTTTATCACTTATACTTTATTTATATATTCAGTTATACATGTTTATTTGGAAACATATTTTCATGATATAGTAGCTCATTTGCCACACACTAGTAATAGCATATTTCTTCTTACTAGGCGTTGGCTCATCCCAGTGTTGAAATATTTTTCAGGAGATCCAGGTAGGCGAGCAGACCAGGCTCGCAGATAGAGGGGCTTCTGCACTGCCCTGCCGGTGGAGAGTGAGTACATTTTGGGAGTATTTTTGTATACCCTAGCTAGTTAAGGGCATTTTGGGAATAGACGTATGTATATATATTTTGGAAAACATGGAGTACTCTGGTATTGTGTGGTATTGGTTTGGTATGGTATATATATTTTCATATGGTTATGTCTATGTGATTTATACTTCTCGCTGTTTAGGTTATTGATTGGGTTTACTCCCAATATGGTATGAGAGCATGTAGATTATCATAGTATATAAAAAAATATATAAGGGAAATTAAGCAAGTCATTACATATAAAACACTGATATATGTGAATATTGAGAGATGTAGAATATGGGAAATATGGAAATGATTTTCTATGAAATGGAAAAAAAAAGAAAGAATGAAATACTGATATGTGCATACTACAAAGATGAAATATATGAAAAGTGATATAGTCCCATATATGCTTATATATTATTACGAGATGTATTGTGAAATTGAAATGCTGAGAATGAAATAGTAGAAAATGAGAAATCTATTGGGAATATTGTTTTATGAATATTGAATGAAAATATTGGATATGTGAATTTTGATATATAAATATGGAAATATTAAAAGGTGAAATTTTGCAATATGAATAATGAAACATGGGAATTGATTTGTGAATGATGAAGTGTGAATACTGGAAATGAAATGTCAATATTGGAAATCAAAGGTGAATACTGAAATTGTGAATATTGCAGCGTAACAACTACAATGAATATATGTATTGATATGGTAAACGTTGATATGAGAAAAGTGAAATAATGGAAATAAAAACCCTGATGGATGGATGGATATGTAAACCCCGACGATGGGTTATGATATCGAGCACGGTATCGATGCTAGCGGTTGAAAAGGGAAACCACACGGACTCGTGGAGCGTGTGCCATGGCAGTGCGAATGGACCAGAGTAGAGTTGTTTATTGCTGTTGGATTCCGAACTAGGGTATGTGGCAGACCATTTATTATTACAGACAGGTATATGGTGTTATTTGATCTAACTGGGTCAGCCAACCGCGGTTAGATCTAGCATTCAGGCCGCCTAACCTTGACTATGGGAAGAAGCATGATGTGAAGAAAAATCCTCAGAGCAACCATGGGTTATAGACACGGCATGTTATGGTTACAGAGGATACCCATGGAATGGATAGCAGACCAAAAATGGCCATGAGTTATAGACACGATAAGGAAAGGTTACTGAGGATACTCATGGGCCGAATAAATGAGAAAAGAATGATATAATGGAAATAAACTGAAATGAAAGAAAATGAGAAAAATAAATGAAACTGGGAAATGGGATATAAAGTTTGTAACTATTGTGTTTTATATTTATATAGCTATTTGCACATATCATGTAACGACCTTCTATTTAACCGGGTTTTTTTTTTTACTATTTTATATTAAAACAATTTCCTACATAGCGGAAAATAAATAACATGAAACACAACCTTATATATATATATACAATACCAGAGTGTCTAAAAATTCCACAAATATTACATATTTCACAGTACTCTCAAGAACTACTCTTACTAATACCAAGGCTAACAAAATTGTACCCCAAAAACACTTACCCTAAAAAAGGATAGACTAACAGCTCTATTTTCGAGCCTGATCTGCTCGCCCAACTAGCTCACTTAAAAACTAATTCAACACTGGAATGAGCCAAAGCTTAGTAAGACGAAACATGCTATCACTAGTGTGTGGCTACTGAGATGTAGATCTGTAAAAATTAATCTGAGTTAAGAGTGGTACAAATAACAAAAACTAAAAATGCTAATACCACATAACATATTATAAAACCTTTAACTACATATTTGAACATGTCAAACTGTATGAAATTACTTTTCATAATACTACTACTATTTTGAAAAATTTGATAATACCATAATATCTGAGAATATTTCCCTAGATGACTGTATGTAATGATTTAACCCCTCATGACAGGATTGTGCAGCCAGAAGGCTGGATCTATCCTGGCTGGCCCACCAGGGTAAACCACTTTACTCCTCGGTTAGATCGGCCCTCCTCAACCCATATCTGATGGATAGCCTGTCCACAACTAGACATGATCGACCTCATACCACTCACTATCTGAGTTAAGTAGTTGCACTCTGAACTGAATATCTGCATATCTGTAGCTACGGTACCATACTCTACTATCTGATCCATCAGGGTCTGATACTATATAATACGTTTCTATATACAATTAACTGTTTTACCACAATTCTGTAATAACAATATAAACCATGACGCTGTAATAATCTGTAACTATATCAACTATATTTTTCAGAGATAAACTGTAAATCTACCTGTTATGGTGCTGTAAAACTGTAAAATCATGATATTCTGAAAGATACTATAAACGCATTTCACTGTCTGTATATTCTGTAAAACATATTCCTGAAAATACTGTAAAAACATGTTTCTATACTGTATTCATACTTTCATGCCACACAATAATTTAAAATATTTTAATATCAATAATAAATTGCACAAATTTCTGCTCTAACTTCATACTAAAATCATACTAGGTTTTCCTAGCATAGCATGCTTCCCTTACCAAACTGTCGAAAAGCCCCTATCGTATACTGATCCTACACCTGCAGGGCTTCCTATTCCACACCCTGAAAACCATATTTTTTAGAACAAAATATCAATATTTCTTGACCTACATCATTTCCTACAACTGCCAAAAGGTCAAAAACTGAATAAAAGACCTTACCCTGATTTTGGGGAGAAATTCAACTCAATCCCACCTATGATCCGCCCTAGCAGACTTGAAGAGAACTCCTCCAGGAGCGTCGTGGTGACCTCAAATCGTTGATCCGACGACTGACAGAACCAAAATCAAATAAAAAGGGAGGAAGAACAGTCCAGGAGAGAGAGAGGAGAGATTTACGTTGAAAATTATGCGTATAAACTAACTTTAGGCTATTTATACTGCAGGCTTCGTTGACGAGCCACGTCACCTCGTCGACGAGGTCAAGAGACAATTCGTTGACGAACGCTGCCCTTCGTCGATGAAATTCAAAGTAGCCCAAACATCCTTTCGGTATTTTCTCGTCGACAAAGCTCGCCCTCGTCGACGAGGACCAAGGAAAAATTTTTGGTTATTACCCTCAAAGTGTAATGTCGTCGACGAAATTTTCCGTCTCCTTCTATTTTTTTTTTCCATTTTTATTCTCCTTTATTATTTAAATGCCATTATTCTTCGGGTCACTACATATACATATATATATATATATATATATATATTGATGTAATTGCACTCATATTACCACACACTATCAATAACTTATTCCATCTTATGGAGAAGTGTCTCACTCAAGTATTAAATATTTCAGGAAACTGAGATTGAGTTGGTAATAGAGCTCTTTGATAGAGTGGAGCAGGACCCTGATTATAGAGACTTGAAGAATTTATAGTAATTAAATAATAAGAAAAGGAAGGAAAGAAAGGGAAAATTTCATAAAAGGTATAGAGCCTCGTTGACAAACACGGAGCGTTCATCGACAAATTGTCTTCTTGGGATCGTCATGGACGCGTGTCTCGTTGATGAGAGTTTACCGAGAGGCTATTTTCATACTTTGAATTTCGTTAACGAGGGTAGGGTGTTCGTCAACTAATTTGCCTCTTGGCCTCGCCGACGAAGTGACGTGTCTGGTCGACGAAGCCAGGGGTATAAATAGCCAAGAATTCTTTTTCTACGAGGTATTTTGCATGCAAGTTGTCTCTCTCTCTCTCTAAAATCATCCCTCCCTCCTTCTTTCTTCGAATCTGGCTTTGTTCTTCGCTGGTTCGACGATTCGAAGCTGCCACGTCACTCCTAGGAAGATTTTCTTCAAATATGCTAGAGTGATTTGTTGGTTAAGCCAACTTGGGAACCATCCTAAAATTTGGATAATTGAATTTTTAAGTATTTTCAGTATTACCAGTATTATTTGAGGCCAGATTTTGTATACCATGAGAATATATTAGTGTTTTGTAGAATAAATTTGGGGTGTCATATTTTCAGGAATAATGTGTTTAGGACCCCTATAGTCATGGATTGAGGACCCCAGTAGGTATCTGTTTTGGAACCCAAGTAAATTATAGTTTAAGAAATTTATGAATAGGCAATTTCAGGAATTATGGGTGTATTGATTTACTGGAGAATATGTATATGTAAATGCAGGTTTTTGAGATTGGTACACCGAGGGTGTGAGAGTGGAGTGGAGTAGAGGTCAGCCTCTCAGTTAGATAGGTAAGGGAAATATGCTATGCTAGGAATTTTAGAAAGTTTACTAAAAAATTATGTATGTATTAGTATTATTATTCAGTTTTCCAAAATTTTATTATTATATCAGGAGATGCAAATTTTAGAGTATGGAATTTAATTACTCAATTGTGTGGCATAAGTTTATTACAGTTTAGTATAGTATTTATACAAGTTTACAAATATCATGATTTATAGTTTATTAGTAGAAAATATTGATATGCATTTTTCATAAAATATGATTTATAGTATTATTCAGAATGTCATGAATTCAGAACCATAACACTCAGTTATTCAGTTAGAAATTCAAATTATGCAGATCAATTTAAAGATGTTATGGTTATTTCAAAATCATGGTAAAAATAGTAAGATAATTATATATATCAGTACTAAATAGTATCAGACCCTGAGGAAATATTCAGTGAGATTCTAACAGCAGAGCACAGTATTGTTGTTATTTCAAATAAGAGTGGAACTACATATCTCAGATAGTGCGTGGATTCCTTCTACCGTACCAGGAGAGATTGTAGTCTCCCTAGAGAGCTGGGTTGAGGTGGCTGGTTTGACAAGGTAGAGTAGTATTGTGCCCGGGAAGACTGCAGTGGGACATATTGTTGATTGGTAGAGTTTCAGATTGACTTACCTGGTAGGCCAACCAGAGTTAAGTCCCGCCAACGGGCCGCACAACCCTGTCATGAGGGGTTAAATCATGACATTCAGATTTCAGGGTATTATCACAGTTGTTTATATATGTATACAGATCTACAGTACAACAGCAGATTTACTATGATACTAGAATTATGTGTAACTAGAAAATTCAGATATACAATTGCATTTTAAATTGTAATAAATGTAATCTATACGATATACTAGACTATCAGTTTTACGGTTTCAGTATTATATCAGTATATCACATGTGTTGCCACGCACTAGTAATAACATATTTCTTCTTACTGAACGTTGTCTTATCCCAGTGGCTTAACATTTTTCAGGTGATTTAGCTAGGTGAGGCAGATCAGGCTCGCGGGTAAAGAAGTTTCTGCACTGCCCTTTTTGGAAGGGTGAGTGTGTCTTCGGTGTTGGTTGTTTGGGATAGATCCCATGGTTTTTGATTGATGTCACTAGGTATTTTGTGATGTATATTTTGAGACTTTCTAAATTTCTGGTATTGTAAATATAGTATACAGTTTTATGTTTACCGCTGCTTAGGAATGTATTGTGTACAGAATTTCATCAGTGCTCCTTTGGGCCTGAGATGTATTCAGCAGATAATACGGGAAATTTGCTATATATGTTTAAGTGGAAAAAAAATGGCATGAAAAATCAGGTCATTACACTGATATACAGGGTGAGTGTTTGATATAGGGATGGATGTTTCCCCTAGAGTTTTGTTACTTTGGGATATTTGTTGATGTATGTATTTTTGGATGGGTTATGCTCTAGTATGTATATTCACTGTGGCGTATGTATATATTATCTTCTGCTGATAAGTATTTGAAATATAATGTGACCGGTATACCAATGCCCAATGCGGGTCAGGTGATATGTATGGTATCAGGGTGTTGATGTGTTCGATAAATATGATGTAAAAAAAAAAAAGTTGGTACGAAAAATCGGGGCGTCATAGTTTGGTATCAGAGCTTAGGTTGCTAGGTCCTGCAGATTTTAGTAAACAGCGGAATATAATACCAGAGTATAGGAATGGATTTTGAGGAAAATAGGAGATGGGCATATTGAAATGTGAGTTAGTGATTGTTAGAGGATGAAGTGAGAATTTAGGATTCTATCTTGCGGCCTAGAGATAGGAATACCAGGGTTGTTTCTATGTTTTTCCTGGGGTGACGATTTCAGGAAAACCATGGATACTATCGTTAGGTCTTGTCTCTGAGTGGTAGGACTGAATTTTAAATGGGGATTGAGTATGTGGAGATAAAACGATCATAGAAGAGTAATTTATAAGTTATAGCAGTGTATTGGTTGTGTGATAGTAATTGTATACTGAAACTGGTTGTTCCCTTTTCAGGATAGACCCCATGAATAACAATGTAAACACTGAAAGTAGTGGTAACGAGAGGGCTTCCAGCATAGGTGGCAGTGACCTTGAATAAGTGTTATGTAGTGTAGGCCAGCAGGTTATGACCGAGATTGTGTGGAACTATAGGGGACAGAACTGTCTACTAGCTGACCCAGGCTGCACTATTAAGCAATTTATCCACATGAATCCCCCAACTTTTATGGGGAGAGCTGATCAAATCATTACAAAGGAATGGATCCAAGAGATGGAAGATATATTAGCAAGTCTTCGTTGTGCAAATAAGCAGAAAGTTATGTATGCTGTTTTGAAAATGATTGGGGAGGCCAAGCGTTGGTGGATGTTGGTAAAGCTACTTGAAGAACAAAGGCTAGAACCAGCAACCCTGACATGGAATCATTTCAAAGAAATATTCTATGATCAATACATTCACTCTTCTACCAGAGATGCCCAGGAGGAAGAGTTTATGAACCTGAACCAGAGGAAGGGATCTATGCCTCCTAAATTTTAGTCAGGTACTAGTTAGGGGACTTGGAGAAGACATGGTGGCAGTGTAGGACAGAGCCAGGGAAAGAGGCCCGTGTCTCTCGATTTTCAGGCAGGGTCCAGTCGAGGGCCATGAAGGAGATATTATGGCAGAGGGGAATGATGTCATGGAGGAGGAGATCGAGCAGTACAGGATAGACAAATTCCCCCTCCTTGTCCTAGATGTTTTAGGAGGCACCTGGGAGTATGCTGAGTGAGAGAGGTTGTCTGTTATCAGTGCCACCTGTTAGGACATATCACGAGGAACTGTCAGGCACCGCTAGCGATAGCGGCTGCTCCTCAACCATATAAAGGGGGCTATCAGGCACCTTGAGGAGGACAACAGAGGAATACTGCTTCGGTGCGAGTTTATGCACTGATGCCGGGAGATGCTGAGGCGACAGCAGATGTGGTGACTGGTGCTGTTTCAATACTGTCATTTAAAGCTATTGCCTTTTTTGATTCAGGGGCGACTCATTCTTTTATTGCCCAAAAATATGTGAAGTTGTGTGGGTTTGAACCTTAGCAGTTATATATTAGTCTGTCTGTTGCTACATCGACTGGGGCTGTAGGGATATGCAGAAAGGTACTCAGGGACTATCCAGTGGGTATTCAGGGGAGGTCTTTGTCAGTTAATCTAGTGGTTTTAGAGATGTATGAGTTTGAGGTAATTTTGGGAGTGGACTGGCTAGCTGCCCACTACGCCAGCATTAATTGCCATCAGAGAGAGGTAGTGTTTAGGCCTCTAGAGGGATATGAGTACAGATTCGTGGGATCATGTGTGCACACCCCACCTAAGTTACTATCTATTATTCAAGCGCGTAGATTGCTATTTAAAGGCTGTCAGGGATATTTAGCCTGTGCAAAGGCGATATCAGAAGGAGAGTTGAGGGTAGAGGATATCCTAGTGGTGAGGGATTTTCCTAATGTATTCCCTGAGGATTTTTTGGGACTACTTCCTAATTGTGAGGTAGAGTTTGTTATTGATATGATTTTGGGGACAACGCCGATTTCGAAGGCGTCGTACAAAATAGCACCGGAAGAATTGAAAGAATTGAAAGAACAGTTGTAGGAACTGTTAGACAAGGGATTTATTCGGTCCAGTGTGTCACCCTGGGGAGCGTTGGTTTTTCTTGTGAGGAAGAAGGATGAGTCGGTGAGGTTGTGCATCGACTACAGGGAAATAAATAAAGTAACTATCAAGAATAAATACCTACTCCCTCGTATTGATGATTTGTTTGATTAGCTACGGGGGACACAGATCTTTTCAAAGATTGAATTACGCTCTGGGTACCATTAGGTGAAATTTAGGGTGGAAGATGTTCCGAAGATGGCATTTAGAACATGGTATGACCACTATGAATTTCTGGTTATACTGTTTGGTTTGACAAATGTTCCTGCAGTTTTTATGGGTTTGATGAACAAGATCTTTCACTAGTATTTGGATCAGTTTGCGGTAGTATTTATTGATGACATATTAGTGTATTCGAAGAGCCGAGAGAGCATGAGGAACATCTGAGTGTAGTGCTTCAGGTATTGTAGGAGAAGAATTTGTATGCGAAGCTTAATAAGTGTGAGTTCTGGCTGGAGCAGGTTACCTTCCTTGGACACGTTATATCCAGGGGTGGTATTTTTGTTGATCTGAGTAAGAGTGAGGCGGTAGTAGACTGGGTACGACCGAAGAATGTGCACGAGATCAGGAGTTTCCCGGGATTGGTAGGGTACTACCGCAGGTTTGTTGAGGGCTTCTCTAAACTATCAGATCCATTGACCAGATTGACCAGGAAGGGAGTGAAGTTCGAGTGGTTTGACGAATGTGAACATAGCTTTCAAAAGTTGAAGCAGCGACTCATCACTGCGCCTGTGTTGACAATTCCTTCAGGAGAAGAGGGATTCGTAATTTACAGTGATGCGCCCCATAAAGGGCTCGGATGTGTGTTGATGTAGCCGCGGGGGGGGGGGGGGAGTGATAGCCTATGCCTCATGAGAGTTGAAAGAATATGAGAATAACTACTCTACCCATGATTTGGAGTTAGCAGCGGTGGTGTACGCATTGAAGATTTGGAGACACTATCTTTATGGGGGTAGGTGTGAGATTTTCACTGACCATAAGAGTTTAAAATACTTTTTCATGCAGAAAGAGTTAAATATGAGGCAGAGGAGATGGCTAGAGCTGATAAAGGATTATGACTGCGCTATCAGCTACAACCCAGGAAAGGCTAATGCGGCCGCTCATGCTTTGAGCTGGAAATCAGTAGATTCATCTGTATCTGTAGTGGAGATTCAACATCCAATCCAGATGGATCTAGAGAGGCTCGGTGTGGAGTTGGTAGAGGGCGATCACCAGACCTTTATTGCTAACTTGGTCTTGCAGCCGACTCTACAAGAAAGGATTAAAGCAGTCTAGAAAAATGGTGTAGAATTGGTAGAGCTTATGGGGAAGGTACAAGATGGTCAGGAAACAGAGTCCAACATCTCATATGATGGAGTCTTGAGGTTTCGTACCAGATTATGCGTTCCTGCTGACCCTGAGATCAAGAGGATTATTCTAGAGGAAGCATATCGGTCCCTGTATACTGTACATCTAGATAATACTAAAATGTATATGGATCTTCGAGAGTCCTTCTGGTGGAGCAACATAAAGAGAGAGATAGCCTAGTATGTGGATCAGTGTTTGACGTGCCATCAGTTGAAAATTGAGCATCACAGACCGGCGGGATCATTGCATCCACTCTACATTTCTGAGTGGAAGTGGGAGCATATAACAATGGATTTTGTCACAAGATTACCACTGGCATTGCATGGGCAGGATGCTATTTGGGTAGTTGTAGATCGATTGACAAAAACTGCCCACTTTTTGTCAATTAGAGTTAACTACTCCATGGACAGATTGACTGAGTTATATATCTAGGAGATAGTTAGACTCCATGGCATCCTAGTGTCCATAGTTTTAGACAAAGACCCACGGTTCACATATAATTTTTGGAGGAGTCTACAAGGGGCCATAGGTTCTTAGTTGTCGTTTAGCACAACTTTTCATCCTCAGATAGATGGGCAAATGGAGAGGATGATACATATTCTGGAGGATATGTTGTGAGCATATGTGTTGGACTTTGGAGGATGTTGGATGCAATATTTGCCACTGATCGAATTTGCGTATAACAACATCTACCAGGCCAGTATTAGGATGACACCGTATGAGGCGCTGTATAGCAGGTGGTGCCGATCCTCGTTGTACTAGGATGAGATCAGGGAGAGACATATATTGGGGCCAGAGCTAATACAGTAGACTTAGGATAAAGTCAGATTCATCAGAGACAGGATCAATGCAGCATAGAGCCGACAAAAGAGTTATGCAAATACTTGCTGGAGAGAGTTGGAGTTTGACATAAGAGATCATGTTTTTTTCTAAAAGTGGCACCGTTGAAGGGGTTATGAGGTTTGGGAGGAAGGGTAAGCTGAGCCCTAGGTATATTGGACCATTCAAGATTCTTGAAAGAGTGGGTTCAGTTGCCTATCAGTTGGCATTACCACCGGCCCTATCTAGGATCCATGACGTATTCCACATTTCTATGCTAAGGAAATACATCCCAGAACCCTCCCATGTGAACAGATATGAAGCACTGGAGTTGGGTGATACTTTAGCTTATGAAGAGGTGCCAGTGTAGATTTTAGACTAGAAGGAACAAGAGGTATGTACGAAGAAGATTCCACTGGTAAAGGCACTATAACGCAATCATGCTGTAGAAGAACTTTTGTGGGAATTAGAAGAACAAATGCACTAGAGGTACCCACATCTATTCAGTGTAGCTTAGAGTTGAGACAATCAGAATTAAAGTGAATAATAATGTTGTATTTTGATTTGTATAGTGTAATTTATGTTAAATAGAGTTTTTGATTTTGGGGTGTGAATGACTTTGGGAGAATTTTAAATAATTGCAGTCTTTTAGAACCCTCTTTGTAACCATGGTATTCCTCCGCCATAAGTGAGGGTAATTAATAAAATTGGGGTGTTTTCCTACAAGAATGAAAGGTGATGAATAGCAAATTTCGAGGACGAAAATTTTATGAGGGGAGAATATAATGACCCAAAAAATATTTAGGTGAAGTGATCCTAAAAATATATATATATATATAAAATAAATATTAATTTAAATTTAAAAATAATTATAAAATAAATAAATAAATTATTATTATTAATTAAAATAATATAATATTATATTATATTATAAAGTTTATATTTATATATATATAGTAAAGCTTCCTGAAGCTTAACTTCAAGAAGCATGTGAAGATGGATTTTGCAGAGAGGTCTGCAAACAGAGCCCCCTCCCCTAAATCTCGTCTTCGTCTCTCCTCGTTCTCTCTCCCACTCTCTTCAATTTTTAGGTTGATTTTCGCCCGATCGAAAATCAGAAAATACCGTTGGACTCCATTTTCCACAACCGTCATTTATACTGGAGCGGATTTGTCGTAGGAGTGACATAGGCATATCTCAGTGAGATAGGTGAGGGGAATAAGTTATAGCAGATAGTTTTATGAAATACTGGTTGAAATATATATGAAATGAATTTTGGTATTTTTTCCCTGAAATTATTATTATGATGATATAAATAATCGATGAGAAATTGTGTGGCATATGATTTTATGGCAATTATGAAATGTATTGTGTAAAATGTGATTTGAAATAGGAAATCTGGGAAAATGATATGATGATGAATATCCTTGAGAAAATGAAATTAAAGGTGGAGATCTTATACGATTTTCTGGAAAATATTGAAAAGGGATAAATGTATATATGGAAATGATTTTATGGGAATAATGGAAATATGTAACACTGATATATGTAAATATTGAGAAATGTAGAATATGGGAAATATGGAAATGATTTTCTATGAAATGGGAAAAAAAAATGAAATATCGATATGTGCATACTGCAAATGATGAAATATATGAAAAATGATATATTCCCATATTTACTTATATATTATTATGAGATGAATTGTGAAATTGAGAAATCTACTGGGAATATTGTAGAATGAAACTGTAGAAAATGAGAAATCTACTAGGAATATTGTTTTATGAATATTGAATGAAAATACTATATATATATATATATATATATATATATGTGAATTTTCATATATGAATATGGAAAAATTGCAACGTGAAATTTTACAATATGAATAATGAAACATGAGAGTTGATTTTTGAATGATGAAGTGTGAATACTGGAAATGAAATGTGAATATTGAAAATGAAATGTGAATATTGCAGCGTAACAACTGCAATGAATATATGTATTGATATGGTAAACGTTGATATGAGAAAAGTGAAATAATGGAAATGAAAACCCTGATATTTGGATGGATATGTAAATCCTAGCGATGGATTATGATATCGAGCACGGTACCGATGCTAGCGGTTGAAAATGGCAACCACATGGGCTCGAGGAACGTGTGGCGTGGCAGTGCGAATGGGTCAGAGTAGAGTTATTTATTGCCCCCTGGATTTCAGATCAGGGTATGTGGCAGGCCATTCGTTACTACAGATTGATATATGATATTATTTGATCTAACTCGGTCAGCCAACCGCAGTTAAATCCAGCATTCGGGCCACCTAACCTTGACCATGGGGGTAAGCATGGCGTGAAGAAAAATCCTTAGGACAGCCATGGGTTACAGACACGACATGTTATGGTTATAGAGGATACCCACGAATTGGATAGCAGACCGGAAATAGCTATGAGTTACAGACATGATAGGTAAAGGTTACTGAGGATACTCATGGGCCGAATAAATGAGAAAAGAATAATATAATGGAAATAAACTGAAATGAAAGAAAGATGAGAAAAATAAATGAAATTGGTAAATGGGATATAAAATTTATAACTGTTGTGTTTTATATTTATATAGCTATTTGCACATATTAGATATCATATCAGATGAATAATGTTTTGACCGAATATATATATCGTACTCATATTGCCACACATTGTCAATAACTTATTCTGTCTTACTGAAGTGTGTCTTACCCAAGTATTAAATATTTCAGGAAACCGAGATTGAGTTGGTAATAGAGCTCTTTGATAGAGTGGAGCAGGGACCTTGATATATAGGGTGAGTGTTTGATTTAGGGATGGATGTTTCCCCTAGAGTTTTGTTACGTTGGGATATTTTTTTATGTATATATTTTTGGATGGGTTATACTCTGGTATGTATATTCGCTGTGGTGTATGTATATATTGTCTCCCACTGATAAGTATTTGAAATATAATGTGACCGGTATACCGGTGCCCAAAGTGGGTCACGTGATATGTATGGTATCAGGGTGTTGACGTGTCCGATAAATATGATGTAAAAAAAAAAGGTTGGTACGAAAAATCAGGGTGTCACACCTTGGTTCAAAAACCCTAGTTTAATTAAATAAACCCAAAATAAACTACTATTTCTACATTTTCTCATTTTATAAACCTTGAATAAACCTTTAAAAACCCAAAACTACAAATTTTAACCCTTACCTCAACTTAGGAGCATTTCCCGAAAAGTCCAGTTTAGAAAACTGCTCCGCTAGATGTATAGAGAATATTCTTTAGAACACCGTAGTGGTCTCCAATCGTCGATTCGGGCTAAATTCGGGCTGAAAAGCTAGAGAGAAGGTAGAGGAACTTTTAGAGAGAGAAAGGAATGGAGAAAAACGAGTTTCTTCGCATGCAAGCTTCCTCTATAATAACCCTACAAAGGGTTATAGAAGATTAGTGGATAGATTTTCAAAAAAAAAAGAAAAAGAAATTAATTAATCGGATTTAAAAATAATAATAATAAATGAGAAAAAAAATAAATAATTAAAATTTATTTTTATTTTTATCAATAAAATATATTATTATTAATATTAATTAAATATATTATTATTATTATTATTATTATTCATCCTCCTAAAGCTTGCTGGAGCTTCAGGAGATTCAAATTAAATTTCTTCTTCTTCTTCTTCTTCTTCTTCTTCTTTGCGTTTTCTTTTCTTTTCTACTTTTCCTACAACGCAGGATTCTCTCTCTCCTCACATTCTCTCTCCCTCTCTCCTCGATTTCATGGCGGATTTTTACCAGATCGAAAATCCGAGGATACCACTGGACTCCATTCGCCGCTGCCGTCATTTCTACCGGAGCGGATCGGTGGTAGGAGCGGCGTAAGCATATTCCCTGGGGTAAGCCATTTCCCCCTTTTTCTTCAATTTCTTACAAAATATAAGCTTAATTGACGAACGGACATCACCACGAGAATCTAGAGATGATTCTCTACAAGTCTAGCGGGACGGAATTCTCGTGGGGGTGTAAGGCCAAAATCTCAAATTTGGGGTGCGAGGGTTATTAAGAGACTTATTTTTAATTAATTAGTATTAATTTAGAAATGCAAAAATATTGAGCATCTGGGGCTGAAGTAGGATTTCTGGAATTTAGGGCCCGAGTGAGCGCTGCGGGTGTAATTTTGGGACTCGTAGGCAAAATTTAGAAAATTAAGTGGGCGTTTTAAATAATAGTTTAAATATTAATTTGGGGTATATGGAGCCTAGGGAAGGCTAGGTGAGTATCATTTAGGAGAAATAGGTTAATTAATCTAGGAAAAATGTAAATTGCAGGAGTTAAATTTCGGGCGCCAAGGGCATGAGATTTTGGGTTCTAGCGAGACTCTTAGTAAGTCAGGTAAGGAGAATAAATTATAGCAGTATTTTTAGAATTATTATTTGAATTAATATATGAAAATGAGCATATGATATCTTGTCTGAAAATTATTATGATATAAATATCAGATAAACTGTGTGGCATTTGAGTGATTTTAAATTGTGGTATTTTGGAGTGTAAAATATAACGATGAGTAATTTCTAAGAAAATCTTGAGATGAGAATTACTAATGTGAAAAATACGTGAAATATGATATATGATATTACGAGATGATGAAATATGCACAGAAAATGATGAGAATATTTATATTGAACTGAATTGTGATATACTGTAATATAATTGATGAAATGCCATTACCGCATAATGATTGTGGGTATGTGGTGGTAAACCTTGTTGGATGGTTATGATATTGAACACGGTACCATTGCGAGTGGTGTTAGTGCAACCACACGGACTCTTGGAGCGTGTGGCGTGACAGTCGACTGTGCCATTGTGTAGGGTTGTTGGGCCCCCTGAGTCCGGATCAGGGTATTAGGCCGGCCAATCATACTACAGACGCGATATGTGATATGATATTTGATTTAACTGGGTCGGCCAACCGCGGTTAGATCCAGCCTTCGGGCCACACAACCTTGACCATGGGGGGAAGCATGACGTGTATATAAAGATCCTCAGGGTGGCCATGAGTTACAGACGCGATGTTGATATTTGATACCGAGGATACTCATGAGCCGGAAAGTAAAGTGGAAATGAAAAGTGAAAGAATGATAAAATTGGCTAAAATGAGAAATGAAAGAAAGAATGGAAATTGAGAAATAAAGAATGATAAAATTGAGAAATGGAACAGTGTGAGTTAATAATATAAATAATTAAGGTGAAGTGAAACTCTCCGCCTGAGGGCTTAATGAGAAAGGTGAGTGCCCTGATAGGTATCATATGTGGCCATACGTGGTTGCATAACGTGTTAGGGTAGAGGGAAGCTACCTGTATGGGCAGGTAATCTTTCCTATTCTTAGGAATTTCGCGGATAAATATGTGTTGGAAACTATTGAATTTGATAAATGATTTTAAAGTTTATAGAAACTTGTGTTGTATATTTATACGATTATGAGACTGTGTATATCAGTGTTTTTCTCAGATGAAATGGTGATTTGAAAAGTAAAGTGTATTATAACTGTACTCATATAGCCACACACTGTAAATAATTTATTCCTTCTTACTGAGATGTGTCTCACCCAATTTATCTAAATTTTTCAGGGAACAAAGACCGACCGGGTGATAGAGCTTCGTGATAGTAGGGAGCGGGAACCCTGGTACACAGGGTGAGTTTTGGACTAGGGGAGATGTAATTCCCCTAGAGTTGTGTAGTTATTTTTAGTGTGGGAAGGTAGTGTGAATATTTGTATGTATGTTGATGCTCTGGGTATTGTATTCTAACTGATGTGTGTATTGTCTTCCGCTGTTAGGTTGTATAATAAAATAACTTTTTACCCGGTACCCAATAGGGGTTGGGTCGTATGAATGATAGTAGGATTGTTGATGTGGCCGATTTGTGGATTTATGACATGATTATTTATTTATTATTGAAAAAAATTTGTACAAAAATCGGGGCGTCACATCCCCAAACCCTCTTATACTTGACTTTACCACGTGGCCTCATCAACGAGTAGAGAGGATTCGTCGACGAGTCACCGAAGGAACTTTGTTGACGAGGAGATTCATTCGTTGACGAATCTTAAAACCTAAAATTTGCTCATTTGGGATCTTCTCGTTGATAAGGAACTGAACTTTGTCGACGATCTTTAGTATAACACTCGTCGACGAGGACATGAAACTCATCGACGAGATCTACTATTCACTTCTTTCAAAATTTTCCCTTTTGCCCTTATTCCTTATTTATCTTTTCCATCTATTATTTTCCTAATTATTTAATCATTAAAATTTTCTGGGTCGTTACAGAATGCCCAACTTTTCTATTTAATAAATATAAATCATATTCATGACTACAAAAACTCCCATCATTACAAAAATAGCCATTTATTATTATTATTTCTTAAAAAATTTTGTACACATTACATATGCAATTTGTGAATATCTTAAATCAACTATAATAAACCAAGAAGCATATGCACTACACATGCTCATGACTAGTCAATAGAAGAGAAATATTTCAAGGAATGATTCCCTGAAGTAAGATTTAAAATTACAAATCATAGGAAGTTATATTAATATATGAACTGGTAATTAAAATGATGCATGATTTGTAGTACTAAGACCACATCAATAGATGCCTTTTACTTGTATAATTTCTAAGTATTAACACAACATTTTTTATAAGTAATGCATTTTAAATGCTATCCATTTTTTGTAAGTGCTTATTTGTTTTAAAAAATCATTTCTATTTCTACTATATGAATGAGTTTTTTTTTTTCATAAACCTAGTCATTGATATGCACAATACTAATGCTTTGTGGTGTTTGACAGTCACGAATAGTAATAAGAAACATTGTGTAGAAATCCTATTTTGTTTGGGGCTCGTATAACTTAAATTGGGTAAAATCCATTAATATAATAAAGTGAAAAAAATACAAAAAAATAAAAAATACTGGAAAAATGAAAATTTAATATTGAATTTTTTAAATAAAAAACTAAAAAGGAAAATGAAGCAGAAAATCCAATGGGCTAACATCTTTAAACTTGCAATAGAATGGAAAATAGGAGTTAGACATGTGTGACTGCACAATTAATATATGAGTAAAATATGAGTTTGATGCAAGCATAATTTGAGCTATCAATTTCAATTGGATTGATAAGTTAAATGCTGTCAGAATTGATTGAATTGGATCCCTCAATCCTATAAATAGTGAGCTTGAGAAGGGGGGTAGAACACACAGACAGACAGAGATAGAAAGAATGATGGGCACATAGTGACTGAGATACAAAGAATAAAAGAAAAGGAATTCTTCATTGAGAGTTTTTGAGAAATAATTGTAAGGATCAGGAAGAGAAGTCTGAAGATTTGAAATTGAGAAGGATAAAAAAAAAAAGGGATTAAGAAGCTTGAATTGCAGAAGTAGTGGAGAATTGGCTAAAGGGAATTCAAGAGGCTCGGATAAAAGGAAGAAGAAATTACATAGTGGAGAATTCAAAAGCAGAGGTAGGTACTGTTCGATTTTGCATTTTTTTTAAAATTTCAAGAAATGCTAAATTTTGAATTCTAAAGTTAGTGTTTAAATTCAAATAGAATATAAAATAATTTTCTTAGAATATACCAAATAGGACTCGGGTATTTGATCTGAATTTGGAATACCCAAATCTGAACACCCATATTCAGTTACCCCAGATCCGAATATCCATACCCGAATACTTTTAGATCTGTAAGCCCACCCCAAGATGAGTGCTCTTTTATTCCGACTTCCCTAGAGCCTCCGATAGCACAGTCGAGACAGCGACGGGTTCTATGCCCTTGTGACCCAAGGACTCGAGTCAAATTGTCCTAGGTCCAAGTCCATTAACCTATTAACCCAAACCCGATTGACCAAACCCGAGACCCAGATCAACGTTGACCTAGGTCAACTATTTCCTTTACCTTAATTGCAACCCCTAAACCTGACTTACCTTTAGCCTACTAGCCAAAGCCCAATTTAAGACTCAAGTTTAAGCTTAAAATACATTAGGCCCAATTAGGCCTGACTCAATCTAAGCCAACCATCCCATAGCCAATTTAACCCAACCAATTTCAGCCCAGAGCCCATCTAAGTCATTCGGCTAACCTAACCAAGTCCAACATACATGCTTAACCTGACATAGCCTAAGACCACGCAGCTTCAACCTAACCAAAATCCTAAACCCAACCTAACCCTAATCTAACATGGGTAAATTCTTAGGTCAACCAAACCATTTTACCTTATTTGGACTAGAGGAAAATCCACAACAACATCCAGCCAATTCTAAAAACAAGTCTTAGAAAAAAATGTAAAATAAATAAATAAATAAAGAGATCATAAAAATAAAGCAAAATTGGAAAAGAGAGAGATCTAATAAGAGATAGAGAATAAAGAACGAGAGATTGGAAAGAGAAAAAAGAAAGGACAGAGGAGAAAGAAGAGAGAAAGGAAAGAAAGAGATAGAGAGATTTATGCGAGGGAAAAACAGGTAAAGATAAGGCAAAGAAAGAGAAAGACCAGAGGAGACAGAAAGATAGAGAATAGAGAAAGAAAGAGAAAGGAATCTGTGTGAGAGAAAGAATGGCGAAGAGAGAAGAAAGAGTAAAAAAGAAAGAATGAGACATAGAAGAGAAAGAGAGAAAGGAGAACGAAGGAGTGAAGAAACAAAATGAGAGATGAAGAAAGGGAAATGAGAATCAGAAAGAAGGAAAAAAAGAAGGGAAAAACTTTCATACTTTAAAAAAAAGAAAAAAATTAAAAGTGGGACACGTGTCACTATACAAACGATGACACATGGCATAACGAAGAATGTGTATCCGGGGAGTGATGTAGGACAACCTTGGCTGTCTAATGTGCATTTTCTCTGGATGGTTGGATCGCTGCCACATCAACAATCCGTGTCAAGTTTCTAAAACCAACCGGAATCTACCACATGGTGGCTGACGTCATGCTTATGTCATCCTATAGTAGATTTTTTTTTAATTTTTTTTAAATTTGGTTCAATCCATTGACCTAGTTTAGACCGATTGTGTAATAACCCAAAAAATGGTTATACAAGATTAGTGGTGTGATTCATAAAAATAATAATTAATTAATAATTTTTTAAAAAATAATAATAAATAAATAAATAATTTTTATTTTTATTAATTAAATAAATTATTATTATTATTATTATTATTATTATTATTATTAGAAAAGTTGTATTCCCGAGGGGAGGTGAATTGGAAATTTTAATTTTTCTCCTAGGTTAAGTCAGAAGTCAATATGTTTTGGTAACCTAGGGTCCTTCTACATGGTTCCAAATGTGCTGATAAATAAAATACATGAAATTTAAATCATGCACATCATTCATACAATAACATATACGTGCGATAAATATAAAGTGCTTAAATGTAAATAGACACATGATATGTTATCGAGGTTCGGCAAACTGTGCCTACGTCCCCGCTTCTAGCTCGCAAGCCAGAGAATTTTACTAATAGCTCACTTAAGGGTGGAGCGGCACCGTTTACAATCAAGTCAAATTAACACAGGGCTGACCTCAACCTTAACTAGGGCAATTAGAGGGGCTAGCTTCAACCTACATGCCTTAACAGGACGACGCACCTAGCTTTCTTAACCGGGTCTAAGCCAATCCGGGACTATTCCAGGGCTAGTCCGTGCCTGGAAATACAACAGATGTGTATTACAATCAAATGGTACAGTGATTGTGCTTTCGTGTAAAGCAAATATGTACCCAAATACGCGCAATAACATACCCCACAAATGATATAATATGTAAGCTCAGTGTGGTCCAATATTTCAACTCTTAGATATATATATTTACTATTAGTGTAATGAGTGCGTGAGAGTAACAATCAGCAATCTTTGTTTCATAAGATATTCAGGCAAGATGTTCACACAAAGATGCTAGCCAAACAATATATATATAAATATATATATATATATATATATGTATATTTCAATGAGCGGCTTTTCTCAATCGTATGATGCTCTAGTAATGTATATGTTTGGTTTGCAAAAAGATATTCAATCTTTGTATTCAGCAAATAATATGTAGGTCAATGAATATTGCAACAAAGATCAATATCACATAAACAAATATCTTTTCAAAGTTATATCAAGATAAATCCCACAAGATATTTGGAAATGTTTGAAGAGATTTTGCAATCCAAAAACAAATACAAACTTCACAAGATATTGCAATGAATTTGCAATACTTGGAAGTTTAATATAAGTCTTCTTAGGAGAGACTTATTAACAAAGTCCCCTAAGAATACTCAGGTTGGCTCTCAATTAAATTCGTCACAAACAATTAACACACTTGGAAGAGCAACCCTAGAAAGCAACAACACTTAAATCACACTTACAAAATATGTTTGAGTGGAAGATCTGGTAAGAATAAGTGTTAGATGCTCAATAAATGAGTATTATAAACTTTGGATTTTTAAGAGAATTTTCCCTAATCAGATCTCCTAATCTCTTGCTAATATTAGAAAATGATGGGCTATATATAGAAATTGGAAGAATTATAGCCGTTGGGGACCTATTGGGCATTATTAGGAAAGTTTAATGACCTTTCAAATATTTTAACCCAGTTTAAAAATATTAACTGTGGTAAAAAAATTAGGGCAACTCGAGAGGTCCAGTCGACCAGAACAAGTTCGGTCGACCAGGACTCATATGGTTCGGATGACCAGGGGAATATTGAACTAAGAGCTCGGTCGACCAGGAGAGGGCAATCTCTCAAATTTCCAAGGTTCGGTCGACCAGACCACTTTGAACTGGCTGGTTTGGTCGACCAGACCACTGAGATTTCTTCCAAGGACTCTCAGTTGACTAGGTAGTTGGTGTACAAAAATAGCTCGGTCGACCGGGAGGTCAAAATGTTGACTCCTAGGTGGTTCGGTCGACCGGGGTCAAATGAGCTGTAGTAGCTCGGTCGACCGGACAGTGGTAAACTTGTAAACCCGGACTGGTTTCGGTCGACCAGGAGAAAATGACTTGTGTAGGTCGGTCGACCAAAAGTACAAAACTTGTACATTTCTGTCATTTTTCAAGCAGGCAATCACCCAAATCAAATGATCAATCATATGTATGCATGAGTGAGTGTCCTAGGGTCATTTCTGGTCTTTTTGAAGACACCAAAAAAATCCGGTGTCGGTCGACCGAAGGGAAAACCCTAAGGTCTTTTTAAGGTCATTTTTCACTTATGGTTTGTTTGAGCTTACGTATTATCATACATGTGATGTGTGTGAGCTTATTGCAAATCAGAGCCCTAGTTACTATTACAGACCAATTAAATGAGATATATTACAGTACTGAATAGAAATTGGTTTTCAGGCTTTACTTGCTTTGTGCACATCTTGATCTTAACACTCTTAGTTCCTACACAAAACCTCAAACACTCATTAGATATAGTAAGTATTTGTCATAATCAAAACCGAGCGTGACCAATAAGGTCAACAATTATTATTATTATTATTATTATTATAAAGGTTAAGCTTCCTGAAGCAAAGCTTCAGGAAGCACTGAAGAAATTTTCAGAGGGAAGCAGTACGCCCCCCCCACTTTGTCTCCTCCGTTTCTCTCTCCCACTTCCTTCAATTTCTCAACTGATTTTCGTCCAATCGAAAATCAGAAAATACCATCGGACTCCATTCTCCACCACCGACATTTCTACCGGAGTAGATTTGTCATAAGAGCAGCATAGGCATATCTCCTAGGTAAGCTCAATTATCACTTTTACCTCAATTTTTTGTAAATCTTAAGCCCAATTGACGATTGAACACCATCACAAGAATCTAAGGATGATTCTCTACAAGTCTAGCAGAGCGGATTTCTCGTGGGGTCGTCATAGGCATAACCTCAAAATTAGGCTAAGGGGATTATTAAGAGGCTAATTATTATTTAATTATTCTAGATTTGGAAATTGTAGGTTTTTGTGCTGGAAATGCCGCAGGCTCAGGATTGAACTGTGTGGGCATCTTAGTAATATAGGTAAGGGGAATAAGTTATAGTAGATATTTTTATGAAATGCTAGTTAAAATATATGTGAAATGAATTATGGTGTTTTTCCCTGAAATTATTATTATGATGGTATAAATAATAGATGAGAAATTGTGTGGCATATGATTTTATGAAATTATGAAATGTATTGTGTAAAATGTGATTTGAAATGGGAAATTTGAGAAAATGATATGATGATGAATATCCCTGAGAAAATGAAATTAAAGGTGGAGATGTTATACGATTTTCTGGAAAATATTGAAAAGGGATAAATGTATATATGGATATGATTTTATGGGAATAGTGGAAATATGTAACACTGATATATGTAAATATTAAGAAATGTAGAATATGGGAAATATGGAAAACGATTTTCTATGAAATGGAAAAAAATGAAATACTGATATGTGCATACTGCAAATGATGAAGTATATGAAAAATGATATATTCCCATATTTGCTTATATATTATTATGAGATGAATTGTGAAATTGAAATGTTGAGAATGAAACAGTAGAAAATCAGAAATCTACTAGGAATATTGTTTTATGAATATTGAATGAAAATACTGGATATGTGAATTTTGATATATGAATATGGAAAAATTGCAACGTGAAATTCTACAATATGAATAATGAAACATGGGAATTGATTTGTGAATGATGAAGTGTGAATACTGGAAATGAAATGTGAATACTGGAATTGTGAATATTGCAATGTAACAACTGCAGTGAATATATGTATTAATATGAGAATCGTTGATATGAGAAAAGTGAAATAATGGAAATGAAAACCCTGATGGATGGATATGTAAACCCTAGCGATGGGTTATGATATCAAGTACGGTACCAATGCTAGCGGTTGAAAAGGGCAACCACACGTATTCGTGGAGCGTGTGGCGTGGCAGTGCGAATGAGCCAAAGTAGAATTGTTTATTGCCCCTTGGATTCGGATCAGGGTATATGGCAGGCCATTCGTTACTACAGATTGGTATATGGTACTATTTGATCTAATCGGGTCGGCCATCCATGCTTATATAGCCTTCGGGCCGCCTAACCTTGACCATGGGGGGAAGCATGGTGTGAAGAAAGATCCTCAGGACAGCCCTGGGTTACAAACATGGCATGTTATTGATGTAATGAACTCATATTGCGTTTAATATTTATACAGCTATTTGCACATATCAGATATCATATCAGATGAATAATGTTTTGACCGAATATATATATATATATATATATATAACTTATTCCTTCTAACTGAGATGTGTCTCACCCAAGTATTAAATATTTTAGAAAATTGAGATCGAATTGTTAATAGAGCTCCCTGATAGAGCGGAGCAGGGACCTTGATATACAGGGTGAGTGTCTGATTTAGCGATGGATGTTTCCCCTAGAGTTTTTTTTATTTTGGGATATTTGTTGATTTATGCATTTTTGGATGGGTTATACTCTGGTATGTATATTCGCTATGGCGTATGTATATATTGTCTCCTGCTGATAAGTATTTGAAATATAATGTGACCGATGCCCAATGCGGGTTAGGTGATATGTATGATATTTGGGTGTTGACGTGTCCGATAAATATGATGTAAAAAAATGGTATGAAAAATTAGGGCGTTATAGTTTGGTATCAGAGCCTAGGTTGGCTAGATTCTGTAGACTTTAGTAAATAACGAAATACAATACCAGAGTATAGGAATGAATTTTGAGGAAATAAGGACTGGATAGAATGAGAAATGAGCATGAGATTGTTAAAGGATGAGGTTGAGAATTTAGGGTTCTATCTTGCAACCTGGAAGCAGAAGTTTCGTGGTTGTTTTTCTATTTTTCCTAGGATGGCGATTTCCGGAAATTCATGGACACTATCACTGGTTCTTGTTTCTAAGTGGTAGGATTGAATCTTAAATGGGATTTGAGGATGATGAGATAGATGATTTTAGAAGGATGACATATAAGTATAGATTAATGTATATATGTTGATTGTGAGAATGTTGATAGAGTTTCAAGACTGGTTGTTTCTTTTTAGGATGGATCCGGGGGTAGTGACACAAATACTGGGCGTGATGGAGCAGGACCTTCTAGTATGGGTGGCAGAGATTCTGACGCAGTATTACGTAGTGTCACCCAGCAGGTGATGGCTGAGATGACTCGAACCTCTGGGGAGTGTAGCTGCACGATCGAGCAGTTTACGCGGATGAGAACCCCGTCATTTTTGGAGGAGTGGACCCTTTAGCAGCTGAGAACTGGGTCCAGAACATTGAGGATATATTGGCAATGCTTCCATGTACAAATGAACAGAAATTATTGTTTGCGACTTTTAAATTGACTGGGGAAGCAAAGCGTTGGTGGAGATCAGCGAGGTTAATTGAAGAACAGAGACCGGACCCTGTACCGGTGATGTGGAGCTGATTCAGGGATTTGTTCTTCGATTGGTACTTCCTCGCCACTGTTAGGAGAGCGAAGGCGGTGGAGTTCCTGCACTTGACACAGGGGCAGGTGACGGTGCAACAGCACGTAGCCCGATTTGTTGAGTTGTCCGGGTTTGTCCCACATTTGGCACTGGATGAGGAGAAGAAGGTGAGGAAATTTAAGGAAGGCTTTAGGCAGAATCTATTTGAGTAGGTTATCAGCTTCTAGGCTCATAAATTTGTAGAGGTGGTTGACAGAGCTACAGTAATCAAGAGTGGCATGCAGAGGGGGTGTTGTAGGGCAGAGTCAGGGGAAGAGGCCGGTACCTTCAGAATTTCAGGCCGGGTCTAGCAGAGGGCCTTGGAGGTGATATGATAGTAGAGGGGGATGGAGACCAAAAGGAAGAGATCAAGCAAGACAGGGCAGAGAGACGCCCCCTCCTTGTGCCACATGTTGCAGAAGACATTTAGGAGAGTGCTGACTCAGGGAGATAGTCTGTTATTGGTGCTATAAGATAAGGCATATGGCAAAATACTACCGAGCACCGCCTACGACAGCATCTGCTCCTAGACCATACAGAGGAGGTCACCATGCACCTCGTGGTGGATAGCAGAGGAATGCCGCTCTGGCACAAGTTTATGCATTGACACCCAGAGATACGGAGGCAGTTGGAGACATTGTGATAGGTACCTTCTCAATATTGTCATTTAAAGCTACTGTATTGCTTGATTTAGGGACGACCCACTCTTTTATTGCTCGGAAATTTGTGAAATTGTGTGGGCTTGAAACTCAGCAGTTGGGAGATAGTTTATCAGTTGCTACATCGATAGGGGCGGTAGGGATTTGTCAGAGAGTAATTCAGAACAACCTCGTGATAATTCAAGGGAGGTATCTGTGTAACGACCTAAAGAATAATGGTGTTTAAATAATAAAAAGAAAGGAAGATGGAAATAGGAATAGAAGGAGGTAGGCGAGAAATTTTCCAGGCCTCATCGACAAAGTTCCATCTCGTCGACAAGAAGATACCGAGAGAGGATTTTTGGAAGTCTGAAATTCGTCGACGAGGGTTCAGGTTCGTTGACGAGGTGACGTGGCTCGACGACGAATCCCATAGTATAAATAGTTCTAAACATGATTTTTCAGCCCATTTGTGCGCAGGAATCTCTCTCTCTGTCTCATCCTTCGATTCTCTATCCTTCTCTCTAAGATCTCAGGCCGATTTTCTACTGGATCGATGATCCGAAGCCACCACGACACTCCTAAAAAAGTTCTCTGCAAGTTTACTGGAGTGGATCGTCGGTGGGGATGAGTCGGAAACCATCCCAAATCCAGGGTAAGGTTTTCTACTCGGTATTTGGCTATTTAAGAGTTGTAGAAAGCGTAGTACGCATAGAAATACCAAACTTTAGTTCTGGGAAATGTCGTTTTCAAGGTATTGAGCAGGGAACCCTGCAGGTGCAGAAGTATTTCTCTTAGGGGCTTTTCAGGAATTAGGTAAGGGGATAAACTAAGCTAGTTATTTTATGAAAGTATATGAATGTTATTACAGCTTCTGATTTCAAGAAAATAAATATATTTATATATGATTTATATTTGAGATATACTGCTAAAAATGATGGTATGTTAAATATACGAAAAACCTATTTTGTGTGGCATGAGTGGAAATTATTATGAAATATTGTTTTCTGGGAATATGATAAATATATGGATTTTTATAATAGAAAACCAGCGTACGGGCCGAGATTTTATATGATTTGCCAGTGTATGGGCTGTGCTATGGATATGATTTGCCAGCGTGCAGGCTGAGCTATGGAAATGATTTGCCAGCGTACGAGCTGAGCTATGTGTATGATTTTCCAACGTTCGGGCCGAGCTACGAATGTGATTTGCTAGCGTACGGGCTGAGCTATGTATATGATTTGCTGTTGTACGGGCCGAGCTATGGTAAAATGTGAAATACCAGTGTACGAGCCGATGATTTTCATGATATACGTATACATGCAAAATGAAATGATTGATTTGATAATTAATGATATGAAATATCCATGTATCACTTTTTCAGTACATGTTATATGTTATCAGAACCTGGTTGGCTGGGTCTGGGCTAGCACTTGCTCGGTACTGATGTTATGTGTTCATGATTCATCATGATATTTGTGTTAAGCTGCTGTACAGAGTGGTGTGAGATTAGATGGTCGAAATGATTTTTAAGAAGTGTGTAAGCACCCATGGCGTACGGACTAGGTCTGGCAGACCCATCGGACTTACAGACTGTACTCTTAACTTGGCAGTGGTCGGCCAACCATTGTTGTAACGACCTCAAAATTTACATCATTTATATATATATTAACTGTTTTGATACCCCTTGCTATGGAACTCGAGCCTCAGAAGGCACCAGGGTAAATCTGAATATCAAATCATACCTATGTAGTGGAAACGTAATCCATACATCCATACACATCATACAATACTAGGGATCTGTATTTCCAACCATACTATATAATACATCACTCTCCAAAATATATGACCCAAAACACAAAACCCTGCACAAACTTACCCTCTAATCCAGGGTAAACAAATAAACTCTCTAACCGCGAGTCTGGTCAGCTCGCCTAGCTGGCTCACCTGAAAAATGTTAAAGTCATGGGGTGAGTCGACGCTCAGTAAGTGAAAATATGCTATTACTAGTGTATGGCGACTAAGTTGTATACTATTATAATAACAACTGAACTGTAATGAAATAGTAAATCTATAAAACATGTCCATTATTTTCACAATTTAAAATATAACTGTATCATCTGTATTTTCTACTTTTCATACTGCTAAAATCATACTATACTCATCAGATATTGTAAAAATATATACATATACATAACTGTGCTTTATCCTTGGAACTCTGTATGTCATGATTTGACCTCTTATGATAGGGTTGTGCGGCCCGTAGGCGGGACTTAATCAGGTTGGCCCTCCAGATAAGTCAATATACTCTACACTACCTCAGCCTGAACAAACTGCATACTCTCTTAGGTGCGGGACTGGCTGCGACCTCGTCAAACTGGCCCCCTCAACCTAGCGAACTGGGGAGCTGCATCCTCTCCGAGCATAGTTTGACGGTACCCACACACTATCTGAGATATGTGGTTGCACTCTATCTGTATATAGCAATGGTACCGTGCTCTGTATTCTTTTATCTGTATCTGTGTAACATCCTCAAAATTCTTACCATTTTTTTTTAATATATGTATATCTACATCCATACCTAAGTAGCAGAAACACAAGTCATCCAACCATTTACATATGTACTGTACAATACTAAAGTCCAGTATATACAGACCATAGCCATAAAAAATAAACCCCTTTAGCATCATCTATCTCAAAAACACAAAACTCTATCAAAAAATCACCCTATAACTAGGGTAATCTCGTAAACTTCCTATCCACGAGCCTAATCTGCTCGCCTCGCTGTCTCACCTGAAAATGGTAAAGTAATGGGGTGAGTCGACGCCCAGTAAGTGGAAATATGCTTTTACTAGTGCGTGACAACTAAGTTAAGGATACCTTTAAATAATAACTCAACTGTAATGCAATAAATAATCTGTAAAGCATATCTTTCTTTCTCAATATACTGTATCGTCTGTATTTTCTACTTTTCATACTGATAATACCATACTATACTCATCATATATTGTAAAACTGTATACATACACATAACTGTGCTTTATCCCTAGGACTCTGTACGTCATGATTTGACCCCTCATGACAGGGTTGTGCGGCCCGTAGGCGGGACCTCATTTGATCGGCCCTCCAGATAAGTCAATATACTCTACACTACCTCAGCCCGGCTAAACTGCATCCACTCCTAAGCTCGGGACTGGCTACTACCTCGTCAAACCGGCCCCCTCCACCTAGTGAACTGGGGAGCTGCATCCTCTCCGAGCACGGTTGACGGTACCCATACACTATCTGAGATATGTGATTGCACTCTATCTGTATATAGCAACGGTACCGTGTTCTGTATTCTATATCTATACTGTATCTATCTGTAATCTTTCCACAGGGATCTGATACTATATATATATACTCTTTTACTGTTTTCATCATGTTTCCAAAATTACCATAACACTATCTTTTTGTACTGTAAATATTGTAATCTATGTATACTATATCTATAGCATCTTGATGCTACCTCTGTATATCTGTCTATATACTCTGTCTATATACTCTGTCTGTATACTCTGTATGTTATGGTAATAGGAAACATGGCATGCTATAAACAATGTATATACTATTATATATAAAACTGTAATATATACTTATTTGAGTAAAGCTGTGTACACGCATATGTATATATGTATGTTTCATGAAACTATTTATATAAAAGCTGTATATGCATATAAATTTCTCTGTATAATCTCTGTGAATATATATCTATATCTGTATATTCTGTATAACTCCATATACTGGGAAAAACTATATAAACTGTATATACTGTCTATATCTGAGTATTCAGTATAGTATGATACATTATAAAGGCTGTATAAATTCTTCATCATATGTGCATCTACTCAAGCCACACAAGCATCTAAACTCATATTCTGTAAAAACTATATAATAAATTGGTATAAATATATGTCTATGAAATTTTTGTTAACTTTATTAAAACTCCTAGCATAGCATATTTCCCTTACCTTAACTTTGAAAAGGTCCTATAAAATTCTGGCTTTATACCCGTAGGGTTCCCTTCTCAACATCTTGAAAACAAAATCCCCCAGAACAAAATATCAGTATTTTCTTACCTACAACATTTCTTATAACTCAGGGAAAGGCAAATACTAAATAAAATGTCCTACCCTGAGATTGGGACGAAATCCAAACCAACTTTTCCAACGATCAGCTCTGGAAGACTTGCCAAGAACTTCGCCAGGAGCGTCGTGGTAGCCTCAGATCTTTGATCCGACGAGAAACAGGCCCGAAAACGAAGAGAGAAGTGAGAGAGGGACGTAGAGAGAGAGAGCGAGGAATCCGGAAATGAGATAAAAATCTGAGTTTTCATTATTTATAGGGCCAGATTCGTCGACAAGAAACGTCACCTCGTCGACGAGTCCTTCAATAATTTTGTCGATGAACTTCCTCCCTCGTCGATGAGTTCCCTTATGCACTTGTCAACGAACTCCCTATATTCGTCTACGAGGACTTGTGGAAAATATTTCGAGTTATTTTTTAAAAATACAATGTCATCGATGAAGCCTGCTGCCTCCTTCTGTTTTCGTTTCCATTTTCCTCTCTCTTTAATATTTAAATATCAGTATTTTCTGGGTCCTTACAATCTGTCTGTAATCATTCCTCAGGGATCTGATACTATATATATATATATATATATATGTATATACATATATACTCTTTTATTGTTTTCATCATGTTTCCAAAATTACCATAATGCTATCTTTTTGTACTGTAAATTTTGTAATCTCTATACTCTATATTTTTAGCATCTTGATGCTATCTCTGTATATCAGTCTGTATACTCTGTCTATCAGTCTGTATACTCTGTCTATATACTCTGTCTGTATATTCTGTATGTTATGGTAATAGGAAACATGACATACTATAAACAATGTATATACTATCCTGAATAAAGTAGTAATATACTAATCTGAGTAAAACTGTAATATATTATTCTGGATAAATATCTATGATATACTGATTTGTATAAAATTATAACATACTACTATGAGTAAACATCTGTATACATATATATATATATATATATATATATATGATTTGTGAAACTATTTGAATAAAAGTTGTATACGTATGCATATCTCTCTGTATAATCTCAGTGAATATATGAATATATCTGTATGTTCTGTATAACTTCATATATTGGAAAAACTGTATAAAGTTCTACATCAAATATTTTCTACTCAAGCTACACATACTTTAAGAAAACATATTCTGAAAATTACATAATAACTGGTATACATACATGTTGGTAAAATTTCTATTAACATATTAAAATTTCCTAACATAGCATATTTCCCTTACCTTATCTCTGAAAAGCCTCTCACTGAACCCTAGCCTTACACCCGCAGGGTCCTCCACTAAACACCCTGAAAACAACATCCCCCAGAACAAAACATCAGTATTTTCTTGCGTACAACATTTCTTATAACTGCAAGGAAAGCATAATCTGAAAGAATATCTTAACCTAAATTTGGGATGATTTTCAAACCGACTTCCCCTACGATCAGCTCCGACAGACTTGCAAAGAACTTCCCTACGAGCGTTGTGGTGGCCTCATATCTTCAATCTGGCAAGAGACAGAGCTAGAATCGAAGAGAGAAGGGGAGAGGGGCGTAGAGAGAGAAAAAGGAAGTTTCTTGCGCCAACTTTTCATAAAAAATTTGGGTTTTCACTATTTATAGAGCCGGATTCGTAGATGAGACATGTCACCTCATTGACAAGTCCTTTAATAATTTCGTCGACGAACTTCCTCCCTCGTTGATGAATTTCAGACTGTCCTAAAAACCCTTCTCGATATCTTCTCGTTGACGAGACATGGCTTCGTTGACGAGGTCCCTTTATGCACTCGTCGACGAACTCCCTGTGTTCGTCGATGAGGCCCTGTGTGTTACTTCCGGATTATTCCATCCAAAGTGCAATGTCGTTGACGAACACGAAGCCTACTGCCTCCTTCTGTTTCTGTTTCCATTCCCTCCCCCCCTCTTCATTATTTAAAACCATTATTTTTCGGGTCGTTACAATTGTCAGGTACCGCCTTTGGGCCACACAACCTAGTCATGCGGGAGGTAATACATGACACTAGCCAACTAACTTTCCAAGGATGTTTGTTTTGTATTATTATTTATATGAGATGAATTATGTTATGGAAACCATTATGTTCTGCCATGTTTTGGTTATACATGTTTTCTCAGAAATGATATATATACAGTTTTACTGGTTATGTTTAAGATTATATGTATACCACAGAAATGCTCATATTGCCACACACTAGTATTAATTTACTTCCCTTACTGAGAGGTGTCTCACCTCGAATTTCATAAACATTTCAGGAGCCCTTGATAGGAGAGCAGGTAAAGCTCCGCTGATATACTTCTGTTGATCTGCCCTCTCTGAAGGGTAAGTTATGGTGAGGACGGTTGGATTTTTGTGAGAAATGTCCCTAGGTCTTTCTTTTTGGGATGTATATACTTAAATACAGTGGATGTAGTAACTCTGGTATTATGATGGATGGTTTTGTATTTATGATATTATGATTGTATGTTTCCTACTGTTTAGGCTTCCGTTATGTGTTTTGATGTATCCCTGGTACCCATGGGACTAGGTGGATCATGATCTGCTAAGTCTTTGTGATATTGGTTTTATTATATTATAAATATATATATGTGGAAATTAAGCAGGTCGTCGCAATTTGTCAGCTGATCTGGTAGTGTTGGAGATGCATGGATTTGAAGTAATTCTAGGAATAGACTGACTGACTGCTCTATGCCTGCATTGATTGTCATCAGAGGGAAGTGGTGTTCAGACCTCCCGGGGAGCAGGAATATAGATTTGTGGGGTCACGTGTGCGTGTTTCACTACAGTTGCTATTTTCCATCTAGGCGAGGAGGTTACTTCTGAGTGGTTGCCAAGGATATGTGGCCTACATAAAGGAGATGCCAAAAGAAGAATTGAAACAGGCTGACATTCTAGTGCTTAGAGAATTTTCAGAAGTTTTTCCAGAAAAGCAACCTGGCTTACCACTAGATCAGGAAATAGAATTTGCAATTGATTAGCACTAAGGGACTCAAGTTTATTCTAAGATTAACCCTCGATCAGGCTATCACCAGATGAAAGTTAAAGCGTAGTATGTGTTGAAGATAACTTTCGGGACCATGTATGGGCACTATGAGTTTCTCGTGATGCCATTTGGTTTGACTAATGCCCCAACAACATTTATGGATCTGATGAATCGGGAGTTCCATAAGTATTTGGACCAGTTTATGGTAGTTTTTATAGATGATATACAGATATATTCGAGGAGCTTTGAGGAACACGAGCATCATTTGAGATTGGTGTTGCAGATATTGAAGGAAAGAAAGTTGTATGTGAATTTCAAGAAATGTGAATTTGGCTAAGACATATTACTTTTTTGGGGCATGTGATCTACGGGGATGGCATATCCGTTGATCGAAGTAAGATAGAAGCAGTGGTGGATTAGTCGAGGCCGAGGAATGTCTAGGAGATCAGGAGTTTTCTAGGTCTGGCAGGGTATTATCAGTGTTTTGTAGATGGTTTTTCCCAAATTTCAGGCCCCTTGACACGACTTACAAGGAAGAATGTGAGGTTTGAATGGTCTGATGAATGTGAGCAGAGCTTCCAAGAATTGAAGCAACGGTTGATTACTGCTCCAGTGTTAGCCATTCCACCAGGAGAGGATGGGTTTGTCATAAACAATGATGCATCCTAGAGGGGACTTGGGTGCGTATTGATGCAGCACAAGAGAGTTGTTGCTTATGCATCTAGGTAGCTTAAAGAATATGAGAAGAACTATCCCGTGCAAAATCTAGAATTGGCGGCTGTGGTCCACGCACTGAAGAAATGGAGGCATTATCTATACGGGGCTAGGTGTGAGATATTTACTGACCACAAAAGCCTGAAGTATTTCTTTACACAAAAAGAGTTGAATATGAGGCAGTGAAGGTGGTTGGAATTGATCAAAGATTATGATTGCACCATCAGCTACCATCTAGGGAAGGAAAATGTGGTGGCTGACGCTTTGAGCCAGAAGTCAGTGAATTCATCAGTAGTTGCAGTGGAAATACAACACCCAATCCAGATCGATCTGGAAAGGCTCAATATAGAGTTGGTGGAGGTGACCATTAGACGTTTATCACCAATCTGATTTTACAGTCGACTTTTCAAGACAGAATTAAAGCAGTCCAGAAAGATGATGCAGAATTAGTTGAGCCTATGGAGGAAGTGCGAGATGGTCAGGAGGTAGATTTCAGTATTTTTGATGATGGAGCGTTGAGGTTCTGTACCAGATTGTGTGTACCTATCGATCCTACGATTAAGAAGGTTATTCTGTAAAAAGCGCACAGATCTTTGTATACTGTTCATTCGGGTAGTACTAAGATGTACAAGAATCTTCAAGAATCATTCTAGTGGAGCGACATGAAGAGGGAGATAACTGAGTTTGTAGGGCAATGTTTGACGTGCCACCAGGTAAAGGCTGAGCACTAGAGATCGGCGGGACAGTTGCAACCACTTCCTATTCCCGTGCGGAAGTAGGATCATATATCGATGGATTTTGTCACGTGATTACCATCGGCACAGCAAGGACAGGACGCCATTTGGGTGGTCATTGATAAACTGATGAAGACTGCTCTTCCCATCCGAGTTAACTACTCCATGGACAGATTGGTAGGGTTGTATGTTTGGGAGAGAGTTAGACTTCACGGCGTTCCTGTGTCCGTAGTATCAGATCGAGACCCAAGGTTCGCATCCCGTTTCTGGAGGAGTTTGCAAGGAGCCATGGGTTCTCAGTTATCCTTCAACACAACATTTGTTCCTCAGTTAGATGGGATACTGAGAAATGTAAACACAACATATAAATATTGAGAAATGTAGAATATGGGAAATATGGAAATGATTTTCTATGAAATGGAAAAAAAAAATGAAATACTGATATGTGCATACTGCAAATGATGAAATATATGAAAAGTGATATATTCCCATATTTGCTTATATATTATTATGAGATGAATTGTGAAATTGAAATGCTGAGAATGAAACAGTAGAAAATGAGAAATCTAATAGGAATATTGTTTTATGAATCTTGAATGAAAATACTGGATATGTGAATTTCGATATATGAATATGGAAATATTACAAGATGAAATTCTGCAATATGAATAATGAAACATGGGAATGATTTGTGAATGATGAAGTGTGAATATTGGAAATGAAATGTGAATATTGGAATTGTGAATATTGCAACGTAACAACTACAATGAATATATGTATTGTATAAGAAACGTTAATATGAGAAAAGTGAAATAATAGAAATGAAAACCCTAATGGATGGATATGTAAACCTCGACGATGGGTTATGATACACGGTACCAATGCTGGCGGTTGAAAAGGGCAACCACACGGACTCGTGGAGCATATGGCGTGGTAGTGCGAATGGGCCAGAGTAGAGTTGTTTATTGCCCCCTGGATTTCAGACCAGGGTATGTGGCAGGTAATTCGTTACTACAGATAGGTATATGGTATTATTTGATTTAACTGGATCAGCTAACTGCGGTTAGATCCTGCCTTCGGGCCGCTTAACCTTGACCATGGGGGGAAGCATGGCATGAAGAAAAATCCTCAGGGTAGCCATGGGCTACAGACACAGCATGTTATGGTTACAGAGGATACCCATGGAGTAGATAGTAGACTAGAAATGGCCATGAGTTACAGACACGATATGGAAAGGTTACTGAGGATACTCATGGGCCGAATAAATGAGAAAAGAATGATATAATGGAAATAAACTGAAATGAATGAAAGATGAGAAAAATAAATGAAACTAGGAAATGAGATATAAAGTTTATAACTGTTGTGTTTTATATTTATATAACTATTTGCACATATCAGATATCATATAAGATGAATAATATTTTGACCGAATATATATATATATATATATATATATATTGATGTAATCGCACTTATATTGCCACACATTGTACTCTGGTATGTATATTCGCTGTGGCGTATGTATATATTGTCTTCCGCTGATAAGTATTTGAAATATAATGTGACCGGTATACTAGTGCCCAATGCAGGTAAGGTGATATGTATGGTATCAGGGTGTTGATGTGTCCGAAAAATATGGTGTAAAAAAAAAATGGTATGAAAAATGGGGGCCTCATAGATTGAACTAGTTTAACTCGTCCTGAACCGCCAGTTCATTTATTAAATTTTTAATTAGCTTTTTTATTTTTAAAAATTGGAAAATAGGAAAATATTAGAAAAATATTTAAAATCATAAAATAAATAAAAATTATTTGATTTATTTCGACTCGGATCACAAAAAAAAAATGGGAAAATAAAAATTAGAAAAAAGTCTTTAAAAAATTTGGAGTTGACCCATTGACCCAATTCAGATCAGTTGAACTGGTCTAACCTGTTGATTAATGTGTAATCCCAAGAGGGGGGGTGAATTCAATATAAAAAAAATTTAAGCCACTTAATTTTCTTTCACACACTTCTTATAAGTTTACCAACTACTTCTAGTTGCTCAATTACGTGTGAGTGTGGCAATCATATCTATGTATGCAATATACTTGATTTTAAATATAATGCGGAAAATAAAAAGTAAAAGAAAGAGAGAAGACAAACGCGATTTTATGAGGTTCAGCCAACCCGGCCTACGTCCTCGCCTTGAGCAACCACTCAAGGATTCACTAAAAACCCTGCTCCTTAAAGTGGGACGGAGCTTCCCGTACAATCCGCTGCTTACAAGAGGTACAACTTCCTCCTACTCTACTGCTTACAAGAGATACAGCTCTCTTCTCACACACCGGTTCACACACCAAACCGTATATACAATAGAATCTGTAAAATAACACTCAAAACGATGCTTCTAACAAAAGCTTGCGAGTACAATTCAAATTCCTAACACATTAACATATGATATAACTTGAAGCTCGTGAATGTACGAAAACGATACAATCGTTTTATGAATGATTATGCATCAACATACAAATCCTGATTTATTCAAAAACTCCCAAGTTAAAATATATTTGAAATGCCTCGTAGTTAACTAGGGTTCTTGGTTCACTTTTGTAAAGATGCAAAAGTATGTTTGAAGCGAACTCGGTAACAAAATCTTTGTCTTGAATACAAGCTTAATCAAAATCACAAATCTTTATTCCATGTATTCTATTACAAACTGAGAATATTAATTTTCAGAAAATATCCCTCAATTTAGAAATATAGTTATAAGTACCAAGGATATTTAATCAAGCTTTAATATATCAAAATATAAATCCTTTGAAGAACACCCACTTGAATCAAAAATCAATCAACCAAGTTAAATAAGTTTTCTCAAGTAATGATCTTCTCAAAAATATATTTTATATGAATTGATACACTCAAGATCAAAACTTTTCAATACTTAGTCAAGAACAAGCAATGAGATGAGAATTTCTTAAGAATATAAACTTGAAAGATCAAACCTCAATACTAGATTGAAGTATAGTAGAGTAAGAAAGTTCCCTTTGTGACTTTGAGTTGATTTGCTCAAGCTTGAAGATTAGAGATTGAGAAGTAAGCAATCGTATAGCACTTAAGAGTAGATTTTCAACGTTCTCTCAACAAGGTGTGTTCTTTTCTTTCTTATGTGTCTCTCACTTCGTTCTAGGGTTTGGACATTTAATATATATAGTGTATGACCCTTAGGATTGATCTCAGACGTTGGATCAATCAGATAGCTCACGTGTTTTTAATAAAAATATGATTTTTTAGGCTTTCCCGCAAGTTCAGACAACCGAACTGGGGTTCAGGCTCCTGAAGTGACAACTTCAGGTGCCTGAGGTTCTAGGGTCAGGCGACCGAAGTACCTCTACCAGGTTCTGTCCTTCCCATTTAATTCTTCAGGCGACTGCACTTAATCTTCAGGCTACCGAACTTATTCTTCAGGCTACTGAAGTAAAGTTCAGGCGACCGAACTCCTCTTTTTCTCAAATTTTCTTTTCTAAGTTAAAAATCTGCTTTGATTCTCTTATTGGGTCTTTTGTAAAACATATTTTTCAATGATTTGAAAACATTTCTAAGTTCATACAGGTTCCCTAATGATATACATGAAATGCATGAAACCTAAAATCACTCTAAGCTATATTTGAGCTTCAAAATAAATCATATGACAATGTAAAAACATAAGCTCTAAATACCCATTCCCAAAAGATTCTTGAACTTTGCCGCTTGTATCTTGATTCTTGTACTCTTTGAGTTCCATGGTACTTGCCAAGATGTGTAAGCTTTACTTGAAGGATTCCATGACTCATTATCTTTCCGTGCATGCTTAATATAGTTTTTGTTCACAAACCTGATGCACAGATCAAATATCATGTGATTTGTCATTATCAAAATAGGATTGGACTTATAGAGTCAACAATCTCCCCTTTTTTTATGATGACAAATGCACGAGCAAAAAAATATATAGTGGGTTACACCTAAGCAAGGCTCCCCCTCAATTAATGCATCAAATAACTAATGAATGTCAATATACTCATAATGAATGTAATATGGTAGATTTCTCCCTTTGAATATCTCACCCTTTGCAAATTAGTTTTACCAAGACTTTGCTTCCATTTATTATTTTTGCTTTTCCAGATTTTCTCCCCCTTTTGACATCAACAAAAAGGTGTAAACAAATAAAGCATGAGTAGAAAATGAATGTGTCCAAATGTTGATACTAAATATTAATAATATTCACTTCCAAGTGATTAAGTTGTAAGAGATGTTGCTCCCCCTGAATTATATCATCTAACACTATTCTAAGCAACCTCTCGGTTATGCATGAAACCTAATTCACATTGAATTTGAATAAATCTATCCTCCACAAGTGGTTTCATGAATATATCAGCCCATTGTTCATCCGTGCATATAAACTCTAATGTTACATCCCCTTTGTGAACATGGTCACGCAGAAAATGATATCGGATTTCTATGTGCTTAGTTCGTGAGTGTAATATGGGATTCTTTGAGATATTTATTGCACTCGTATTATCGCATCTTATGGGAATTGTTTCATAACTTAATCCAAAATCCTTCAGTTGTTGTTTCATGTGAAGCGTTTGCGGACAACAACTACCTACCTCTATGTATTCAGCTTCGGCTGTGGAAAGAGCGACTGAATTTTGTTTCTTGGAAAACCAAGAGACTAAGGAGTGTCCTAAGAAGTGACAAGTACCACTAGTGCTCTTCCTATCCACTTTACTACCCGCATAATTAGCATCTGAATAACTGAGAATCTCAAATGATGTGTGTTTAGGATACCATAACCCAATGTCCACGGTTCCTATCAAATATCTAAGTATACGTTTAACAGCTAGCAAGTGAGACTCTTTTGGAGTAGACTGAAATCTTGCGCACAAACATACGCTAAACATTATATCTGGTCTACTGGCAGTCAGGTATAACAAGCTACCTATCATTCCACGATAAAGTTTTACATCTACTGGTATACCTTGTTCATCTTTATCTAATTTCAATGAAGTGCTCATAGGTGTACCTAGTATTTTTCCATCTTTCCATGTTAAATTTTTTGAGTAGGTCTCTAATATACTTTGACTGATTAATGAAAATTCCACGATTTGCTTGTTTAATCTGAAGTCCTAGGAAGAAATTTAGTTCACCCATCATGCTCATCTCAAATTCATTTTGCATTGTATAGGCAAATTCATTACACAACTCTTTATCGATAGCGCCAAAAATAATGTCATCTACATATACTTGCACTAGGAGAATATCATCCTTCTTAGTTTTGATGAACAGGGTTGTATCTACCTTTACTCTTATAAATCCATTTTCTAACAAAAATCCGCTTAGCCTTTCATACCAAGCTCTAGGAGCTTGCTTTAAACCATACAAGGCCTTTGTTAGTTTATAAACATGATCTGAATTCTTATGGTTTTCAAAACCTAGGAGTTGTTCTACATACACTTCCTCATTTATGTAGCCATTTAAAAATGCGCTTTTCACGTCCATTTGATATAGCTTGAAATCCTTAAAAAGCTGCGTATGCTAATAACATTCGTATAGCTTCCATCCTAACTACAGGAGCAAATGTTTCATCAAAATCTATACCTTCTTCTTGGTTATATCCCTGAGGTACTAATCTAGTCTTATTTCTCACAACTATTCCATTTTCATATTTTTTATTCTTATATATCCATTTGGTTCCTATGATTGACTTATCCTCTGGTCTGGGAACTCACGTTCATACTTTATTTCTTTCAAATTGATTTAATTATTCTTGCATGGACAACACCCAAGATTCATCCTCTATAACTTCACTCACATTCTTAGGTTCTTCTTGAAATAAAAATGCACAATGACTCATCATATTCCTAAGAGAGGAGCGAGTGGATTCTCCACGTAACAGTTCACCTATTATTTGATCTATGGGATGATTCTTTATGTATTTCCATTCTCTCAGTGGTGCATTTACCTCAGTTGTAGATTCTTCAATTTCAATGAATGGTTCCCTAAGTTCATTTTTCTTTTCCGGATCATTTTCAATTGATAGTTCTTTTTGTTCCTTGTTGACTTCAGGTTCATCTTCATCCATTCTTTTGGAAAAAGGATTTGTCTCATCAAACACTACATGAATTGATTCTATGACCGTCATTGTTCGTTTATTATACACTCCAAACGCTTTACTATCTAAGGTATACCCTAGAAAGATACCTTCATCAGATTTTACATCAAAATTTCCTAAATGCTCATTGTCTCGAAGAACAAAACACTTACAGCCAAAAACATGAAAATATGATATGTTTGGTCTATGGCCATTCCATAACTCGTAAGGAGTCTTATTAAGTGATGGTCTAATTAGAACTCTATTTAGTATATAGCAGGCAGTATTCACTGCCTCGGACCAGAAGTATTTGGGTAATCTATGTTCGTTAAGCATGGTTATGGTCATTTCTTGTATAAATCAATTCTTTCTTTCAACTACACCATTCTGTTGTGGTGTTCTAGGAGCTGAAAAATTATGGCTAATTCCTAATGAGTTGCAATAGTCTTCCATGCCTTGATTTTTAAACTCTCTACCCCTATCACTTCGAATTTTGGTAATTGTGTATCCCTTTTCATTTTGTACTCTCTTGCATAGATTTATAAATTTTTCACATGCTTCATCTTTATGACCTAAGAATAGTACCCATGTGTATCTTGAGAAGTCGTCAACTATGACAAAAACGTATGATTTTCCTCCTAAACTCTGAATTTGATTTGGTCCAAATAAATCTAAGTGCAGCATTTGAAGTGGCCTAGTAGTGGAGATCTCTTTCTTCTTCTTAAAGCTTGTTCTTGCTTGTTTTCCTAGTTGGCATGCATCACAGATTTTATCTTTCACAAATTTTGTCTTGGGCAGTCCCTTAACTAATTCTTTCTTAACTAATTTTGAAATTAAATCCATGTTTGCGTGTCCTAGTCTCCTATGCCAAATCCAACTTATTTCATTCATAGCTGATAAACATGTTACACTTTGTGAAGTTAAGTTGTCAAAGCTTGTGATGTATACGTTTTCATGTCGCTTAGCAATGAACAGTATCTTATTATCAGTTTTGTGTTCAACTATGCACTTGTCATGCTCAAATGATACTTTGTAGCCTTTATCACATAGTTGACTTATGCTCAATAAGTTGTGCTTTAGATCTTCAACTAATAAAACATCATCAATAATGAGTGAGGAATCATTACCGACTTTACCAACACCTGAGATTCTTCCCTTAGCATTATCACCAAAAGTAACAAACCCTTCATCCTTAAGTGTGAAGGATGTGAATTTTGATTTGTTTTCGGTCATGTGACGTGAGCATCTGCTATCCATATACCATCTATATTTTGAAGCTGTGGATCTTAAGAAAATCTGCAAGACACAATTAAACAACTAGCTTTGGTACCCAGATTGTCTTGGGTCCAGGAGGGTTAGTGCTAGATTCACCTTTAACCTTCCATACTTTCCTAATTTTTACATCTTTGTTTTTGAAAGGACAATCAAATTGTATGTGGCCCAACCTTCTACATTTGAAGCATATAGTATATCTATAATGATTCTTAGTTGGAATAGATGACTTTGATTCTTTTGTGAAATACCCCATGTAAAGATGTCTTTTCCTTATATTTTCTTTACCATTAAAACTGAGCCCTTCCTTTTCTAGAGGATTTTTTTGAGATCCTAAGAGCTTTTCAAAGTTGTTTTGTCTTTCAGTAAATTTGTAGATAATTTCAGATTTATCTTTCAAGTCCTTTTCTAACTCCTCAATTTTCAAATCTTTATCTTTTATAAAAGATGCATGAGATTCATTTTGGTTTGCTACTAGGTTTGAAATTATTTTGACTTTGCTTCTCAACTCAGAAATTTTCTTTGTTTTCTTTTCAAGCATTTGAATATTGTATAGGTATTCTTGTTTCAGTTCATCATACGACATCATATCATTTTCATTTTCAGATTCACTAGAACAGTACGAAGATGATGAAAAAATTGATTATACCTCCAAGTTATCATGTGCCATAAGACACAGATTTGCAACCTCATCGTCGCTGGATTCAGATTCTGAACTGCTAGTGCTGTGTGTATTCTAGCCGACTTTCAGCGTTTTCTTCTTTTTCTTTGAAGCTTTTATGAGCTTGGGGCACTCGGGCTTGATGTGTCCAACTTCTCGGCAATTGTAGCATGTTGGTGGATCCTCTTTCTTTTTCTTCATGCTTTGCTCTCCTTTTTCCGATTTAGAGTTCCAAAATTTTCTGTTGAACTTTTTGTTCTTCCTTAAGAACTTTCCGAACTTCTTAGTTAGCAAGGCTATGTTATCATCCGATTCAGAATCGCTTCCATCACTTGAATAGTTTGATGATGCCTTAATGCAATGACCTTCTTAGCTTTGCTTTGTTCATTTTTTCTCTCGTTTATCGCCATCTCATAGGTGATAAGTGAGCCAATGAGTTCGTCCACCAACATCTCCTTGAGGTTTCTCCCTTCTGCTATTGCCATAGCTTTTGCTTCCCATACTGGAGGTAATCCCCTGAGTATTTTCCTAATCAACTCATAAGTAGGGTAAGTTTTTCCAAGAGCATTTAACGAGTTAATGATGTGTGTGAATCTAGTGTACATGGATTGTATTGATTCATCAACCGTCATTTTAAATGATTCATATTCACTAGTGAGCATGTCTATCCTGCTATCCTTTACTTCCTTAGTGCCTTCATATGTAACTTCTAATTTGTCCCAAATTTCTTTAGCTAAGTTATAAGACATTACTCTGTTAAATTCATTAACATCTAATGCACAGAATAGTATGTTCATAGCAGTGGCATTAATTTGAATTGACTTCCAATCCTCTTCTGTATATTCATCTTCAGTTTTAGGTACATTAATCTTATCAATTACTTTCATGGGAATGTGATTTCCCTTAGTCACAATTTTTCAAACCTTCCAATCTACGTTCAGTAGATATATGCTCATCCTACGTTTCCAATAGGTGTAATTTAAACCGCAGAAAATGGGTGGTCTAGTGGATGAGTGCCCCTCACCGAATGGAGTTACCCCAATGTGTGTCATGTGATCGTTTTACCAATTAACTATCACGTCTAAGTAAACCCTCTCTGATAACAAATGTTGATTAAGGTGTAATCCCAAGAGGGGGGATGAATTGGATTAAAAAAAAAATTTAAGCCACTTAATTTTCTTTCACACACTTCTTATAAGTTTACCAACTACTTCTAGTTGCTCAATTACGTGTGAGTGTGGCAATCATATCTATGTATGCAATATACTTGATTTTAAATATAATGTGGAAAATAAAAAGTAAAAGGAAGAGAGAAGACAAACGAGATTTTACGAGGTTCAGCCAACCCGGCCTACATCCTCGCCTTAAGCAACCACTCAAGGATTCACTAAAAACCCTGCTCCTTAAAGTGGGACGGAACTTCCCATACAATCCGCTGCTTACAAGAGGTACAGCTTCCTCCTACTCTACTGCTTACAAGAGATACAGCTCTCTCCTCACACACCGGTTCACACACCAAACCGTGTATACAATAGAATCTGTAAAATAACACTCAAAATGATGCTTCTAACAAAATCTTGTGAGTACAATTCAAATTCCTAACACATTAACATATGATATAACTTGAAGCTCGTGAATGTATGAAAACGATACAATCGTTTTATGAATGATTTTGCATCAACACAAAAATCCTGATTTATTCAAAACTCCCAAGTTAAAATATATTTGAAATGCCTCCGAGTTAACTAGGGTTCTTGGTTCACTTTTGTAAAGATGCAAAAGTATGTTTGAAGTGAACTCGTTAACAAAATCTTTGTCTTGAATACAAGCTTAATCAAAATCACAAATCTTTATTCTATGTATTCTATCACAAACTGAGAATATTAATTTTCAGAAAATATCCCTCAATTTAGAAATATAGTTATAAGTACCAAGGATATTTAATCAAGCTTTAATATATCAAAATATAAATCCTTTGAAGAACACCCACTTGAATCAAAAATCAATCAACCAAGTTAAATAAGTTTTCTCAAGTAATGATCTTCTCAAAAATATATTTTATATGAATTGATACACTCAAGATCAAAACTTTTCAATACTTAGTCAAGAACAAGCAATGAGATGAGAATTTCTTAAGAATATAAACTTGAAAGATCAAACCTCAATACTAGATTGAAGTATAGTAGAGTAAGCAAGTTCCCTTTGTGACTCTGAGTTGATTTGCTCAAGCTTGAAGATTAGAGATTGAGAAGTAAGCAATCGTATAGCACTTAAGAGTAGATTTTCAACGTTCTCTCAACAAGGTGTGTTCTTTTCTTTCTTGTGTGTCTCTCACTTCGTTCTAGGGTTTAGACATTTAATATATATAGTGTATGACCCTTAGGATTGATCTCAGACGTTGGATCAATCAGATAGCTCGCGTGTTTTTAATAAAAATATGATTTTTTAGGCTTTCCCGCAAGTTCAGACAACCGAACTGGGGTTCAAGCTCCTGAAGTGACAACTTCAGGCGCCTGAGGTTCTAGGGTGAGGCGACCGAAGTACCTCTGCCAGGTTCTGTCTTTCCGATTTAATTCTTCAGGCAACTACACTTAATCTTCAGGCTACCGAACTTATTCTTCAGGCTACTGAAGTAAAGTTCAGGCGACCAAACTCCCCTTTTCCTCAAATTTTCTTTTCTAAGTTAAAAATCTGCTTTGATTCTCTTATTGGGTCTTTTGTAAAACATATTTTTCAATGATTTGAAAACATTTCTAAGTTCATACAGGTTCCCTAATAATATACATGAAATGCATGAAACCTAAAATCACTCTAAGTTATATTTGAGCTTCAAAATAAATCATATGACAATGTAAATACATAAGCTCTAAATACCCATTTCCAAGAGATTCTTGAACTTTGCCGCTTGTATCCTGATTCTTGTACTCTTTGAGTTCCATGGTACTTGCTAAGATGTATAAGCTTTACTTGAAGGATTCCATGACTCATTATCTTTTTGTGCATGCTTAATATAGTTCCTATTCACAAACTCGATGCATAGATCAAATACCAAGTGATTTGTCATTATCAAAACAGGATTGGACTCGTAGAATCAACATAACCCATCCTAAACTACTAGTTCATTTATTTAATTTTTAATTAAATTTTTTATTTTTAAAAATTGAAAAATAGAAAAAATTAGAAATCATAAAGTAAATAGAAATTATTTGAGTTATTTTGACTCAAATAACAAAAAATTGGGAAAATAAAAATATAAAAAAATAAAGGAAAAAGTCTATAAAAGTCTCATAAAATTGCAAAAAAAATTTTGAAAAATTCTAAATTTTTTTTTGGAAAGATCTAGGAATGTTTTAAAGACTTTTTTTTTCATCAAATTTGATGAATTTATTATTTATATATATTTTATTTTTGTATGTGTGCATCCCAATGATTAAACGAAGAGAAAAAATGTATTTCAAACCTCACATATATTAGTTCTGATGGGGTTTATTTAATAAGATTCACTCCTTTGGAGTTCTTATCAAACATTACTAAATCCCACCTTATTTTACATTTTATTTTAAATTTTAATATTTATTTGTTTTTTTTTAGTAGAGATAATTAAATACCATTGGCTTCAATTTAGGGATGATTCATGGTTAATTAGGTACCGTTCGTAGAATTGGTGCATAGGGGGTGCTAGTACCTTTGTTTCGCATAATTGAACTCCCGATCCCAATTATGGTAAATGCAGACCGAGACTATTGGTTCCTTAACCTTAGGATTAGCCTAGAGACCAATCAACGAGTAGTAATTAGGTGAACTAACCACACCTACGTAAATAACAGGTTAGTGGTGACTCCATTGAACTTATAATATTATTCTTCCTCGCCACTCCGAACCCTTCTCTGGAACATTGCGAGAGCTTGGCGATTCTGCTAGGGACTTTGAGAGTTGAGCTATTAATTGACTATGAATTATCCCAAATATGAATTTAATGATACTTATGATTACTCCATGATTGCAATTCAGGATGGAAAGGTTGAAATGGGCTATGAAACACAAATCAATATGGTATTATTGGAAGTTGGCGTCAATAATGCAGAAGTGGGTGCAGCAAATGGGTAGTATCAATTCTACTTTTTCCCATAAAGAAATAAAGTCTAGGATAAAATAAAATAAAAATAAGAGGTGTTTGCCTGTTGATTTGATTCTCTAAAGTTAACATCAAAGCTGCACAACATTAGAGTATTAGTAAAGTTACTTCCTATTAAACGAGCACAGGAACCATATAAATAGACATATTTAAGTTTTTTTTTTTTCTAAAGAGATTGTGTTATCTGTTAGCCTTAGTGGCTACATAATTATATTTAATGTGTTTTGATGATATTAACCTATTTATAATTCCAAGTGTATCCTATCTTTGCAAATCTTGTTAAGTACATAAACAAGTGACAAATACATGAAGATACTGGATCAGAGACAAAGATCGGCCCGAGTAGACATTTGAGTAGGAAAAATCAAAAGAACACTCACTCGGAAGAACTCAAGCACATCCAAGGAAGCTAATATAGAATCATATGTAATGGGGAGTATTTGAGGTAATATTTATTGTAACTCTTATAGTTCTATTTCACACATGTTTACTGAGCAAGAGTTGACAAATTGCATATGTATACTAGTTCACAAGAGTATATAGGACTTCACTAAGTCAAAAACTCAATACTTACGGTTTTCAAAGATAAAACAAAGTGTTTGACAAAAATATCCTATACTTAAATATGTTTTCATTAGGGACAAGTTTTTAATATTTCAGTATTGTGAACTTTAATATATTTAATCCTGGTTGGGTTTAAAACCTCAGTTATGCATCTCTCAAATTTCCTGAACACTTTTTAGTATTTGGAGCATAACTTTTGCTAGAAAACTCCAAAAATGGTGATCTTGGTATCTATAGAAAGCTAAAAAAAAAATCCACAACTTTCATGTTAGCTCGACTGATTGGGGTAATCAGTCGACGGTTTCAGGAAGAATGTGGCTTAAGTGAAACAGTTGCCTAATTGGGGTAAACAAATGACTAATTGGGTTAAACAGTCAACGGTTTGTGTCGGGATTCAAGCTCCAATGACTAGTTTTCAAAGTAAAAAATTATTTTACTAAGCCAACAACCATAAAAGGGCTAGTAGCCCAATTTTCCTATAAATACAAGTCCAAAGACTTGTTTAAACTTGATCTTAGTGATTAACATCTTTAGATTATCATTCACAAGCACTTTGCATTTAGTTCATCATCTCAAGTGCTCAAAATCTCTCTTGCTCTCTAATCTTGTGTTGATTCATTACTTGAGAGATTTGTGTGAATTTTGTGTTGTATCAAATATTCGCTTATTCAAGGAGCTTTGTTTGTAATTCTTTTTCTTGTAAGGGTTCTTTGTGAACCAAGTGTTAAAGGAATTGGTTCCCTTGTTTGGGCTCTTTGTGAGCAATAGGGATTGGTTCCCGTGTGAAGGTTTTTAGTGAACCGAATTCTAAGGATTCTTGGTAAACCTTGCGGTTCTTGGTGAGCGAAAGGGATTAGTTCCCTTGGAAAGACTATTGGTGAGTGAAAAAGATTTGTTCCTGGTTGTAAAGGCTTCTCTGTCAGTGAAGGAGGCTTATAGTGGATTGTGGAATCCAAGAGTGTGTCTCAAGGCATGGACATAGGCAAGGGACTGAACCACTTTAAACATTGGTGTTAAGCTTTTCTTCCCTACACTCTTTTATTTATGTTTAATGCATGATTTATATTTTATATATTGTGATATAATTGCTTGTATCTTGCCAAGATTTATTATTTTGTAGAAAAAAGTCTAAATACGCAAAAGAGTCCATTCACCCCCTCTAGACTCTAATCCGGGGCCAACATTATCTAATTGCATACTTATTCATTTAACTTAAAAATGATTTAAACATAAAAAGCGTAGCCCTTATAGGGGTGCCATTGTCAGGAAATTTAGTGAAGCATTGGTAAATTAACATTTTTAAGATGAGTAGCTCAAGTTGAATAACATGGTCACAAATGGACTAGGGTATATGATATGCCAAGTTGTGAGAAGACAAAATCTAAGGGTACTCACATCAGACAATGTAAGTGGTATTTTCTATTCAAGATCATAGTTTCTTGAATATGGGCATCATTGGCAAAGCATAAACCTTCTTTTCTATAAATTGGGATTTGAAAAATGATTAGTGAAATTGAGTTATGGCGAAGATTGGTTTCAGAATCTTGTATGTTGATTGGATAGGCGTTGGTTTACAAGCACACCTAAAGAGGAAATATGTGCATCTTCATGCATTGCATGCATAGTTTTAATAGCAACAGGAAGCAATACACATGCATTTTGTAAAATCATTGCATGAGTAGAGTTAGGATGTGTTCTCATGTCATGCATTATAATGTTCATATCATATAAATTTCTTTCATAGATTTTGTGAATAGTTTACTTTTCACTTCAAACATCTTCAATTTGTTGTCTTCCATAAATTGGAATGGTTTACGTTCTACTTAGGGTATGAAGGCATTAGTCTCCAAATTTGAGTAGATCCTTCCAAATTATTTTGACTACTTCATACTATTAGGACATTAATTTCCAAATTCAAGTAGTCACTTCCAAGTTATTCTATCTACTTCGGATACTTGTGGCATTATTTCCCAAATCTGAGTAGTTACTTCTAAATTGTTATGTCTACTTCGAATACTTGGGGCATCAGTTCCCAAATTTGAGTAGTCACTTTCAAATTGTTCTGTCTACTTTGGATACTTGGGGCATTAGTTTTCAAATTCGAGTCGTCACTTGTTGTCTACTTTGAAGATTTGTGGCATTAGTTCCCAAGTCCAAGTAGTCACTTTCAAGTTATTCTGTCTACTTCGGATATATGTGACATTAGTTTCCAAATCCAAGTAGTTTCTTTTAAGTTGTATTGACTATCTCAGAGGCATGTGGCAATAGTTCCCAAATCTGAGCAGTTGTTTCTAAGTTATTTTGGTTGTCTTGGGGGAATATGATATTAGTTCCCAAATTCGAGTAGTTGTTTCCAAGTTGTATTGATTATCTCAGAGGCATGTGGCAATAGTTCCAAATTTAAGTAGTCGTTTCCAAGTTATATTGGTTGTCTTAGAGGCATATGGTAGTAGTTCCCAAATCTGAGTAGTCACTTCCAAATTGTTTAGGATATCTTGAAGGCATGCGGCATTAGTTCCCAAATTTGAGTAGTCACTTCCAAGTTGTTTCATCTTTCTCAGAGGGCATGTGACATTAGTTCCCAAATCCGAGTAGTCACTTCCAAATTGTTTTGGCTATCTTAGAAGTATGTGGCAATAATTTCCAAAAATGAGTAGTCACTTCTAAGTTATCCTAGTTGTCTCAAAGGCACGTGGCATTAGTTCCCACATTTGAGTAGTCGTTTTCAAAGTTGTAATAATTTTTTTACTTTAGTGGTATGTGACATAATTCCCAAACCTATGATAGTGATCTTTTCATAAATTAGGACAATCTATACCTTGCTCTCTAAGTTTATTGAGTTGACGTAGATTTTATGCATCTTTGTAAATCTATACATTTTCTTTTGCTATTGCTTTGTTATATAAGACTCGATCTAAAATTCGTGTCTTTTGTCTTTATAAATTTGTTACTGTAGGATGCCAAGAGATAGGTCTTCCTATCATCCTAAGTAACAAACCTATAAAAGGGGCAACTGTAGAAACCCCCCCAAAATTTTGTCCGGGACTTATATAACATAAATTGGGCAAAATTCATTAATGCAGTAAAGTGATAAAAATACAGGAAAAAAAAATAAAAAACACGGGAAAATGACCTAGATATTTTTGGATATAATGTGTCTTTTCTTTTTTATTAATAACCTAGATATTGTATTTTCCCCAAATGACTTAAGAAAAATTTTATATTAGGGTAAAAGATTTAAACTTTTTCTCAAATTTGACAAAAAAAATACGAACCTCTCATAAGATTTTAAAATTCCACAAATTTTCTATAAAATTTGATTTCTTTTAAAAGAAAAATAGACCTTATTGAGATTTTAAAATTTGCATATACTTCATTTAATATTTAATATTAAAACACTTACACCCTTACTTATTTTAAGTTTCTACTAAATATCATGTTAGGTGCCTTTTTGATAAGTCTGTTGGAATTGGTGTATTCCCGAGAGGGGGGGGTGAATTGGGTATTAAAAAATTTTCTCCTAGGTTCAATGTCTAGCAACAGTATAACACAACCTAGGGTATGTCTATGCAAATATCAATAACCCAATAATAATTTAACTGAGCATAAATTTAAGCAAATAGAACAATCTCAGTATTTTCCAATCAATCTCAATAATTAAACATGCACACATTCATAACAGATTTAAACATAAGCATATATGTGCAGGAATTTAGGTGCATACAATTTAAATTGCGGAAATTAAAATCAGGCACAAGAAATATTATTGGGGTTCGACCAACAATGCCTACGTCTCCACCTCTAGCTCGTAAGCCTGAGGATTTCACTGATGCTCACTTATGGGTGGAGCGGCACCAATTATAATCTCCCTTTCCTTACTGGGTAAAAGAATACCTCAGGTCAAATTCACAGGACTGACCCCAACCTTTATAATCACACCTTACGGTGAAACAAGTCCTCCTAACCGGGTCTGAATTATCTAGTGCACATTATAGGACAGTGCAATCCTCTTCCAACTAACATGTCGGGTATACAACAATTAGTACAATTTTTGTGTACAATATATATGTTTCTTACACTAAACAGATATGTACCACAATACAACACAATACAACCAATGCACTCACATATGATAATATTTAATGCACAAGTGATATTTTCAAATATATCTCTCAATCAAATAAATTATATGATAATGTGAGAGATGCTAATATATATATATATGATCCTTGATTCAAAAGTATAATGCACTCTAAATATTTATCAAGGAAATCAAGGCATAATATAATCTCTACCACAAATATATTTTAACAATAAAGTGTAGGTAGTAACTTAGCTTCAAAAATATTTTTCAATAATCACACAAGAAGCTCTTGAGTCTTGCAAAGAATTTGCAAAGACGCACAAGCAATAAAAAGTTTTATTTTTTTCCCACGGAGAAATATTTATCAAGCAAGAAATATGGGAAGAAATTTGAGATAATACTTTAAAAAATATTTTAAAACTGTGAATATGTGAGAGTAAGGATTTTGAAAAAGAAAATAAAATAAATATTTTTTTTTTTGTTTTTGGTAAAAGAGGGCGGCACCTCCTTTCTTTATTAGAAAACCTCTCATTTATGGCGAAGCAAAACTATGGTTCCAGCAAAACAAGTTACAAATAGATAACCACTAAACAACTCTAAACAGGCCTAGAAAAAAAAAATCAAAAACCTTAAAACAAACCTAAACCCACCAAACAAAAAACAAGAGGTTGAACTAATGACGAAAGGAAATTAGACCCAACCCATCCATCCGAAGGATACCTTTCAAAAAACGTGGTAAAAGATGTTCTTCGCAGATGACATTGTTTCCCAGTTCTCCTTCTTTAGCGAGAAAATCAGTCGTACTATTGTCTTCTCTATATTGATGGATCACCATGAAGTTCACTCCTTCCAGCTCAGCGATGAGGTCCTCCCAAAAATCCCAAAGATACCAAAAGGTACATCTACCTTTCCAAAGCCAATCAATAACAATTCGTGAGTCATATTCAATAATCACATTATAATAATAAAGTCATTTGCATAAGCAGATTCCTTCCAAAATTGTTTTTAATTCTGCACTATTGTTCGTACCACTGCCAAAATATCTTGAAAAAGTTGCTTTCGCCATGCCATGACAGTCCTGAATAATTCCTCCACCTCCTGAAGTATCCAGATTGCCCCTACAGCTCCCATCACAATTAAGTTTTATCCACCCTATTGGAGGTTTAACCCATGAAATAATTTTTCCAAGCCTAGCATGAACTCTCTGATGTTTAATTCGAAACTCCTTAAAAAACGTAATGTCCGACATCTTTAATTTTTGAAAAGAATTAGTGCTTTCAAGTAAAGAACTAACCTAGTATCGAACACTTCTCCACATCTGATCCACACTTTGATATGCATCTTCGATTCCAGAGGCACCACGTAATCAAACATAGAATCAGTCCGATTAAAATACCTTTAATAGACGGTTTTCGAGCATAATGGAACCAATTTGTAATGCTGTTTTTCTAGGGAAGGAACCGCTGGAAAGGAATCCCCAACACCACACTAGCCCAACGCCAAACCTCTGAAGCCACCTCGCCTAAAGAAAGAACGTGATCGGTGTTTTCTTGGCTTCTCTACATGCAGCAATCACATGTCGAAGCCAATGATATTCCTTTGGTTTGAATTCTATCATCTACTGCCAAGCTTATGAACCAGACTTTCCATAGACACATGGAGATTCTTCTGGGCAATGAAGAATGTCAAAACCAGTCATTCCACACAAAATTGTCACTTCTGCTCCTCACTACCTTCTATGCCATTTTTGTGGAGAAATTACCGTCAAGGGTAGGCTTCTAGATGAATATATCCCGACTGCTCTTACCAGCCAGCACATTATGCAAAATTTTCATTGTTCTATCAGCCCCAACCAATTCTAGTAATAAATTAGAGTTCCAATTATTATTGAGTCAACAATCCTTAATACATAGCTTCTTGTTCGAAATATCCTCAATGTGCACTAATAACGGGCCTGATGCAAGCCACCTATCGAACCAAAAAGAAGAGTTCCCACCTCTCACCAAAGTTTTTACATTAGAGCACACAATAAAGATTAAACAATCTCCCAAGTGTAATAAACTGCAAATAGAGATTGAAAATCTAAGCCCTCTTTAAAGGGTTTTTACAAGAGAATATGAAAGAGAGGAGTATTTGCTTGAGTGTATGAAAAATAACTCAAGGAATTTTCAAAGAATTTTTTACTAATCAAATATTAATCTCCTTACTAATTAGGGCAAATGAATGAGTATATTTAGTTTTCCCCAAAAATATAACCGTTGGGAACACAATGGGAATTTTGGAAAAGATTATTTAAAAATTAACCCTGATTAATCGCAGTAAAAACGGCTAAACTCGATAGGTTCGGTCGGCCAAAGGATAGGGCCGGTCAACCATTCAAGCCAAATTTCAATTTTTCTGTGTATGCTCGATTGACCTAGACATGGATCGGTTGACCTAACAAAAGCCGACTTGGAACCCTTTGTGGGTCCGGTCGACCAAAGCAAAAGACTGGTCGGCCACTCAAGTGGTTCGGTCGACCATCAGGATTTTGAACTGAAGGCGTCGGTCGGCCGTGGGCATTGGAAAGCAAGCATACACACGTCGGTCGACCAGGGAAGATGAGCTCAAATTGGGTCGATCAACCGAGGCTTTGACTTTGGTGAACTTCTTGGGTCGGTCGACTGAAGTGATTTGAACTGGAAAGTTCAGTCGACCGAGGCTTTTAACTAAGCCTAAAAACCCAACGTCATAAAATTATTTTTGACCCTAAATGATTTTCCTGAAAATTTGTTGGTCCCTTATAGTCATTCTATAACCTTTTGAGCATACAACCCTTATCATACATGAGATGCAGTTATTATAGAACATATATATATATAGTTAATACAGACCCAGAAAACCAAATGCAATTACAATAAAAATTATCTTCTTCTTTCTTCTTTTGCTCATTTGTCATCCTTGGAAAATGCCCCATGATATGATCTTTATGTTTCTCCTGACTTTCATCTCTTCCTTATGTGTGCGCTAAAATATTAAGTTTGCTCAAGCATTAAATACACACATAAGTAACTTGTGGTTTGTTATTATCAAAACTAGGGATCAGACTCAAAAAGTCAACAAAGTCTCTAGAGGAATTCGTAAATTTTAAAATTTTAATCAAAATTTTATATATTTTTTGTCAAATCTTAAGGGATCGTTTGGAAGTATTTTTCAAAAAAAAAAGTATTGAATTTAAGAAGTGCTGACAATAACCACTAAATTAGAAAAGTGCTAAAAGTTGTAAGTGGTGTTTGGTTGTATTTAAAATAAGTGGTATTTGGACACTTATTTTTATAATAGGGTATTATAAGATTATTTTTAAACATGTTTTAAATTATAAATATTAATAAATTTTAATTAACAATTTCATCAATAATTAATTAACTAATTAAAATTGAAATTTAAAATTTTCCATTTAAAATAATATAAGATTTTTATTTTTAATTAATAATAATCTTGTTATTAATGTATATTTATAACATATTACTATCATATTAAATAAAAATAATTTTATTAATTAAATTTTTAATTTTAATTTTTTTTAATGTTAATTTAAATTAATGAATAATTTTTGTTCAATCCAAATTAAATTATAATAACTAATATGTATTTTCAAATATATTTTAAATAAAAAATCAATATTTTTATAATTAAAAATTTTAATGTTAATTATATTATTTTTATAATTAAAATTTAAATATTTTCTATTAACTTAAATAATATAATACTATTTATTAATTAATAATAATCTTGTTATTAATGTACATTTATAACATATGATTATCACATTAATTTATGTTAAAAATAGTATTAATAACTAAATTAAAAAATTAATTTATTTAATCTTAATCTAAATTTATAGGTGGTTTTTCTATTCATTCCAGAATTTAATTATATTTTAGTAATAATTAATAGGTCATAATGCATAATAAAATAATATATAATTAATTTTTAATTAATAATTATTTTAACAATTATTATTTAACATTTAAATATTTTATTAAATAAAAACTAAAATATTATTTTTGATTAATAATAATCTTGTTTTTAATATATATATTTATAACATATGATTATCATATTAATTTATATTAAAATAATATTATTAATTAAATTAGTATTTTTAATTTTCAATATTAATTTAAATTAATATATTATTTTTATTCTTTATTCCAAAATTTAATTATGTTTCATTAAGAATTAATATATTATAATGTATGATCTTGTGCAGAGCGGTAGTATACCAATGCGCAGCGAAAAAACACAAATTGAATTCGAACAAGCAATACAGCAACCAACGATGAATGAATACGGAAATAATCAATCACAAAGAGAATAAAATAAAGCAATAAGAACACACGACACAAGAAATTACATGGTTCAACAATGTGTTTACGTCCACGGGAGCAAACGACTGATTTTCACTATCAATCGTCAAAACTTACATCAAGGGCTATAAAATATTATTTATATTCTAATCATAAACATACAGAAGACTTGGAATACATTTAAAATACTTTTAAATGTGCTGATCTCCTGATTCAAATTCGAGTTTAGTGTCGAACAAAATAGTCAAAGTTTTTAGTAAACCGTCGACGGTTTACTACCGAGGTTGTTTCCTACAGACTGAAATCGTCAATGATTTCTTTCTGCAACCCAATTTCCTTATTCTTTGCTTTACAATGCTTTCCGGTGCATGTATTTCACTCAATATGAGCCACATATCCAAAATATGATAAAATAATATGTGATTATCTTCTAATGTATTTTATAAATTATAAATAGTCATTAAATTATAAAATAATATGTGAATGGACACGTTGGAAGAGATAATAAAAATTATGAAAGGATACATAGAGGATATGGATATGGAGACAAAAATGAGTCTGGGGAGATGATCTTAGACTTTGTTATGTCATATGATTTTAGTATAATGAATACTTGCTTTAAGAAGAGAGAAGAACACTTAATAACCTTTAAAAGTAGACAAAATAGAAATCAAATAGATTTTTTTTTTTAACTAGGAGGGTAGATAGTGTATCATGCAAGGATTGTAAAGTTATTCCAGGTGAAAGTCTAACCACACAACATAGAGTCTTAGTGTTAGATATATGCATTAAAAAATGGAAGAAAAAGGATAAAATAAACCAGTGTAGGAGAACTAGATGGTGGAACCTAAAAGGAGAAAATATAAGAAAATTTAAAGATAAAATGATCAAAGATGGGGATTGGACCTTAGAGGATGGGATAGATTCAAATACTCTTTGGAATAGATTAGCTAGCTCTATTAAAAAGATAGCAAAAGAGATTTTAGGCGAATAAAGGGGAAGATTCTCAAATAGTAAAGAAAGTTGGTGGTGGGATAAAGATGTACAAAAAATCATAAAGACAAAAAGAATTTGGTATAAAACGTGGCAAAAATGTAGAAACAGCGATAACTTTGAAAAATATAAGGAGGCAAAAAAAGATGCAAAAAGGGCTGTTAGTGAAGTTAAATATAGATTATTTAATAGTTTGTATGATAGATTAGGTACAAAAGAAGGAGAAAGAGATATATTTAAACTTGCTAAAGTTAGAGAAAGGAAGAACAAGGACTTAGGAAATGTAAAATGTATAAAAAGTGAGGATGATATTGTCTTGGTTAAGGACGAAGATATTAAAGAAAGATAGCGAAGTTACTTTAGTAAGTTGTTTAATGAAAACCAAATAGAAGGCTTAAATTTAGAATTGTCAAATGAGGAAAAGACTAAAAATATAAGATTTATTCGAAAAATTAGAGTTAACGAAGTTAAGTTTGCACTAAAAAAGATGAAAAATGAGAAAGCTATGGGACCAGATAACATCCCAATTGAAGTTTGGAAATGCTTGGGAGATAACAGAATTATATGGTTAACTAATTTATTTAATACAATTGTAAAAACTAAGAAAATGCTAGATGAATGGAGGAAAAGCACTTTAATACCTATATACAAAAATAAAGGAGAAATTCAAAATTGTAATAACTATCGTGGAATTAAACTTATGAGTCATACGATGAAACTATTGGAAAAAGTAGTTGAACAAAGATTGAGGTTAGAAACGAAGATCTCAGAAAATCAATTTGGTTTTATACCTGGGAGATCTACCACATAAGCTATTTATCTTTTAAGAAGATTAATGGAAAAGTTTAGGGAAAAAAAGAGAGGCTTGCATATGATATTTATTGACCTTGAGAAAGCATATGATAGGATACCTAGGGAAGTTCTATGGTGGGTTTTAGAAAAAAAGGGTATATGTCGTAGGTATACCGATGTCATTAAGGATATGTACGATGGAGTAATGACTAGTGTAAGGACTATAGATGGAGAAATTAGAGAATTTCCAATTACCATAGGTGTATATCAAGGATTTGCTTTGAGTCCTTATCTTTTTGCTTTAGTGATGGACCAATTGACTAAGAGTATTCAAAAGGAGGTTCCATGGTGTATGTTGTTTGCAGATGATATTGTATTAATTGACGAAATTAGGGATGGAGTAGAGGCTGAGTTAGAATTATGGAGAGAAGCTTTGGAATCTAGAGGCTTTAAGATAAATAGAAATAAAATAGAATATATGAAATGTAATTTTAGTAATGATAGGAGGAATATTGGAGACAAAGTTAAACTTGATGATGAAGAAATAAATAGCACTTGTAGATTTCGATACCTTTGATCTATTATGCAAGCTAAAGGAGAAATTGAAGATGATGTAATGCACAGAGTTAAAGCATGTTGGGTAAAATGGAGAAGTTTTTCAAGTGTTCTATGTGATCATAGAATACCCTTAAAATTGAAAGGGAAGTTTTATAGGACAGCTATAAGACCAGCTATGCTATATGGATCAGAATGTTGGGCGAAGAAGAAACATAATATCTGAAAAGTAAAAGTTGCCGAGATGAGGATGCTTAGATGGATGAGTGTTATAACATTGAAAGATAAATTAAGAAATGAACATATTCGTGATAAGTTAGGTGTAGCTCCTATAGAAGATAAGATAAGGGAAGGATGACTCAGATGACATGGACACTTGCAACGTATGCCTTATGGTGCACCTGTGAGGAAGAGTGACTTAGTTACTGTGGGGGGCAGTAGAAGGGGTAGAGGTAGATCTAAAATTACTTGGGAGGAGATAGTGTGTAATGATTTAATATCTTTGAATCTATCAAAAGAAATGATCCATGATCGTATAAATTGACTGAAAATGATTTATATAGTCGACCCCACTTAGTGGGACTAACGCTTGGTTTTGTTGTTGTTATTGTTGTATTTACAAAATTGAATAGGCTTATTAATAAGATCACTCATGAGTGGTCATTCTAAAAAAAAAAAGTAGTTTTGAAAAAATAATTATTTTATTTGATATAATGAAAGGCAAATACTTTTTTTTTTTTTTGTAAAAGTACTTATTTTAAATTATAAGTACTAATATATTTTTAAACGCTCCTAAAAAAGGTTTGTAAATTTTTTTAAAATCTCGTCTTTGCATCCAATCTCATGAGACTTGGTGGTCACTTTATTTTACTTATTTTAGAACACTTCCGCACGTGCAGGGCATTATTGTAATCTCGGTCCACACTTGCGTGCTTGCCGAATATCCATCATCTTCAGATCTTCTAATAAGATAAGCCATACGATACGCAGCCACTGGCTGTGTTACCCCGGACGAACCACCGCCACCCGCGGCGATGGCAATAACGGACTTATTCGCCGGCGAGATAGCAGCCGAACTCCTAAAAATGCTCATGAGCATAGCCAGAAAGTCGTGCATGTGCAAATCCAGTGCGGAGCAACTGATCGAGACCATGAACGAACTGCAGCCCCTAATCCGGGAGATCATGTACTCCGGCGTCGAGTTGTCGGAGAAGCGCCAGTTTCAGCTGAACCGCCTGTCGGAAACGCTCAGAGACGGCGTCGAGCTCGCCAGACAAGTCCTCGCCTCCGGCAGGTGGAACGTGTACAAGAACCTGCAGCTCGCGAGGAAGATGGAGAAATTAGAGAAGAAAGTGTCGAGATTCATGCTAATGGAGATGCCGGCACACATTCTGGCCGACGTGCACCACGCGCGGTTCGAATCGGCTGAGAGACTCGACCGGATCGAGGGATCAACTCGGCGGCTGGAACAGCGGCTGGGGTCCATGAAAATCGGAGTGGGCGGAGGAGGGTGGTTGGAGGAGGCCGTGAAGAGGGCGGAGGAGGAGGAGGAGAAGTGGTGCGATGGCAGTTTGGTTAATTTGGGGGTGGGGATGGCCTTGGGGAAGAAGAAGCTGAAGGAGATGCTTATTGGGGGTAACGAGCCGGCGGTTGTTGGACTTTGTGGGATTGGTGGGAGTGGGAAGACCACTCTTGCAAGAGAGATTTTCAGAGACGATGAAGTTCGTTGTAAGTGTTAATTATTTATTTACTCTATGTGCTTCTTTTATTTCTTTCCTTTCGTTCTGCAATTTAGTGTTTGTTTGGTTTTTTATTCAATTACCGTTTGGTCGCTCAGAAAATGGAGGAAAGAATGGAATTCAGAGGTTTAAATCTTAAAATTTTCATCGTTCCGCACTGGAAGAAGCTAGAGATTATACTCAGCTGAGCATATTAGAACTATTTGGCTTAGTTTTCATTTTCTCAGACGCTAGCAGTCGGAAGACGCCCGAGACTTGATATGTGGTTTATGAGAGTTGGTATTTGGGTTTCTCTTCTTTTACTCTGTTTTCTGATCAAGCAAACAGAAGGCATGTGCCTCATGGCTTGGATCTAGGATTATTTAACTTTCTGTTTTGTTCATAATAATCTTATACAATCAGCTCAAAATGGAGGGAATTGAGATTCCTTGATTGCTTGGTTGGTGACGATTTTTTTTTTTTTTTTTTTTTGTGGTAGCACATATTGTGATCCGCTTTTGTGGACAGTTCTTGATAAGTTTCTCATTTATTTGCTCCTTTTACTGCCTCTTTGAGAATAGGGAAATTATCAGTAAATAATGATTTGTGGAATATGATATTTTGATTAATCTGTAGAACCAAGTTATTTGTATCTCGGTGTGTAGATCTCATCTTCTCAACAACTGACTGTTCATTAACTCTCCCAGGCCACTTCAAGGAGCAGATTTTATTCTTGACAGTGTCACAATCGCCAAATGTAGAGCAGTTGAAGGCTAAGATATGGGGACATATTGCAGTAAACAATCTTGTTGGTTATAATGATATTGTTCCACAATGGAACCTACAAATTGATTGGAAGATTCAAGTGAGGAAAACACTTGTGATTTTGGATGATGTGTGGTCACTCTCCGTGCTTGAACAGCTAATTTCCAGAATACCCGGATGCAAAACGCTTGTTGTTTCACGGTTTAAATTCCCAACGATTCTAAAAAAAACCTATGAACTAGAGTTGTTGAGAGAAGATGAAGCCATATCCCTGTTCAGCTTTTTTGCTTTTGGACAGATGTCCATTCCTCCTGCTGCTAATGAGAAATTGGTTAAGCAGGTACTCTCTCTCTCTTTCTCTCACTCAAGTAGATGATATATATTCTTTTCTTTCAAATTGAACATGTGTCTGCTTTCTTTGCCTAGGCTTATTTGAAAATGCTTTGACAGGTTGTGAATGAGTGTAAAGGGCTTCCATTGGCTCTTAAAGTTATAGGAGCTTCACTAAGAGACCAGCCTGAAATGTTTTGGGCAAGTGCAAAGGCAAGGCTAGCACGAAGCGAACCCATATGTGAATCCCATGAAGTTAAATTGCTCGAGCGGATGGCAATTAGTGTTGATTACTTGCCAAAAAAAGTTAGGGAATGCTTCTTGGATTTAGGTGCCTTTCCAGAGGACAAGAAGATTCCTCTGGATGTTCTTATTAATATGTGGGTTGAACTGCATGATCTTGATGAAGAGGAAGCTTTTGCAATTCTGGTGGAGCTGTCAGACAAAAATCTCCTTACGTTGGTGAAAGATGCACGGTACACAAATAGACCTTTTCTGCCTTGTTTTTAACATAACGTCCATATGAACAGTTTTCAGGTTTCAAGGCATCAGAAGTTTGCATTCTAATGCCTTTCATAACTTGTTTATGTGGCAGAAGTGGAGACACTTACAGCAGTTACTATGAGATCTCTGTCTTTCAACATGATGTGTTGAGAGATCTTGCTCTTCATCTGAGCAACCGTGGGGACGTAAATGAACGGAGGCGATTGCTTATGCCCAAGAGAGAAAATTGTCTTCCAAGAGAATGGGAGAGAAATATGGATCAGCCATTTAATGCCCAGATTGTTTCAGTTCATACAGGTATTATCATCATCCTTGCTGGATATTTATGCAGGCAACAAAAACTATTGACTAATTTCTGATTGAATATCAAATTTGCTTCAAATTTTGACTGTCAATTCCTATATGATGAGGTTCTTACTTTCTGCTGTGCTTACTTTTGTTGAAACTTCATAACATAGGTGAAATGAAAGAAATGGACTGGTGTCAAATGGAATTTCCCAAGGCTGAAGTGCTCATCCTCAACTTCTCATCAAAGGAATACTTCCTGCCTCCTTTCATTGACAGCATGCCAAAGCTCAGGGCGTTGATAGTAATAAATTATGCCAACTCTGTCGCAACACTCGAGAACTTATCAGTATTCGTCAATTTGGCCAACTTGAGAAGCCTCTGGTTTGAAAAGATTTCCATCCCTCATTTGCCCAGAACTACCATTCCCCTAAAAATGCTGCGCAAAATATCTCTAGTCCTCTGCGAGATCAAAGACAGCCTTGATCAGTCAGTGGTAGACCTGCCCTATCTCTTCCCATGCCTCTCTGAGCTTACAATGGATCACTGCGAGGATTTGGTGCAGCTGCCTTCAAGCATTTGTCACCTGCGGTCCCTGGAGAGTCTCAGCATTACCAACTGCAGCCTCCATGAACTGCCGGAAGACCTGGGCAAACTGAAATCTCTGCGAATTCTGAGGATTTATGCTTGCCCATCACTGAAGACCCTTCCTCCTGGGATTCGCGAGCTGGTTTGGCTGAAGTACCTGGACATTTCTCAGTGTGTGAATTTGGGGTGCCTTCCCGAGGAGATGGGTGGATTGGCGAGGTTAGAAAAGATTGACATGAGGGAGTGTAAACTGATCAGGAGTATACCCAAGTCTGCTGCATTATTGCAGTCCCTGCATCGCGTTATATGTGACGAAGAGATGTCTTGGGTTTGGAAAGGGGTGGGTAATGCCATCCCAGGGCTTCATGTGCAAGTTGCAGAGGAATGCTTCAATCTTGACTGGCTTTCAGATTGAACCATGTATCCATGACACTCTTTATCTGTACCCAAGAGTAGATTTTGTATCTGATGTAAATTAGTATTCGAACAAATAAAAGATTCGGGGCGGGTTAATTCTTCTCTCTATCGGAAGTCTAGGTTGTGTTCTTATTTTGTAAGCTAGGGTTTTGCATGTTCTAACCTTCATTGACTGGTGGAGGGCTGGCCAAACATATATAAACCATAAGACCAAGCCCCTTAAAAGTTCATGAGCTAAGGTGCTTTTGGGGGCCTCCCTGGGTGCAGAAGGGAAAAAAAAATTAAGTCATCTGAACGGATTAGCGTGGTTCCGTTGTCAAACCTGGCTGGTCAATAAAAGTGCTCCAAACAATAAACAATAAGTTCCGTTCATATGATTGTTGGGAAGAAAGGGGAGTAATCAAAAAATTGCGGAAGCCTTTATCTCTCAAATAACAAAATCAGTTAATAACAAAATCAGTTCTTATGATATGATAATAATATAAAAATATAGCAATACAAAATTAATTCAAAAATAATTACAAATATCAATCACACGAGCGACACAATTTTATAACGAGTACATAATTTTATTTTTAGCTAGTCTTAAAAATTAAAGAGGGAAAGTTAAGAATTTTACAACAAAATGTTGTTACTATTCAAAACCCGATATCTGACACTACAGTGCTTGGACGACCAATCCGATCATTCAAAATCAGTGTATATGAGTCCTCTATCTACTGACAAAATATCAACTCGATCGGACCATGAATGACCCTCCAATCATTAGTTGATCAAAACTGTGCACTATTACAAAAAATTAAATTTTCTTAATGTAGCTTTCCCTTTTTTGTCGCACTCTCTCACTTTTATGATAGAATTCTACACTACCAATTCTAATTTTCTCTACTTAAATGGGGTGTAAAAAAATTTCTAAAAAAGTTTAATAAAAAGGCCAAAGAATGGTTGAATGAATTTCTTCACTTCACATAGGAGAATAGGAGGGATTCCCCCAAACCCAATAATGATGCAGTGAAATTCATTGCGTGGAGCAATTTTATTGGGTAGAAAAGCTTGACCAAAGAACCTAGCTGGTCATGGAGGTGGGGGTTGGAGTTTATGGCGCCACTGAAAAAAAATGTGATGATTCCATTTTGAGAGGAAAATGAGAGGCAGCAGTCGACGTCATGCACCCAGACTCTGAATGAATGAAGAGTCATTTTACTTTTTGAAGTTTGGTTGGACAAAAAGTCTCACTAAGAGTGATTCTTTGCCTAGAAAATGAATGCAGACATTTTCTTTTTGCATTTATGATCGGAACAACGCGGGAATATAACGCGTGGACCCAACCCAAGCCAACCATAGTGTTGATTTTTAAAGAGGAGAGATTGAGATGCTGTCTCATCTGTTCATGTGGTATGCTAAATTTAATGAATTTTTAATTTAAAAAATGTTAAAATTGATGAGCAGTTTTGGGAGGATTAGTTATTTGTTATAATTAGTTAGACTTTGTATTTTATTTTTTTATTTTTTCAGAAAGTTAGTTATTTAGTTAGCTTATCAGATTCTGTATATAAGGAGATTTAATGATTGTATTTTTTCAGTTTTGCTTGTAAGCTCAATTGTATTCAAAAAATAAGATCAAGTTTATTTTAAATCTTATGTTCTTAGAGTTTTACAGCTTCTGTTCTTGAAAGTTTTATATGGTATCAGAGCTTGAAAATGCTTCTGCTCTTAAATACTTCTCACGCACAAGTTCGGAGGAGATAGGAAGTGCATAGAGAGCCTAAAAGTGTATTCATGGCATCTCCAAATTCAAGCAATCAATCTGATCCATCCTCACAACGGAACCTCTCAAATCCATTCTTCCTCCATTCAAACGAAAATCCAGGTAGCATTATGGTTACACAGCCACTACTTGGTATGAAAAACTATCATTCTTGGTCAAGAGCCATGATTATTGCTCTCACTGCCAAAAAAAAGATAGGTTTTATCAATGGAAAAATTGTTGAACCTGATCCTGAGTCTCTTCTCTATGAAGACTAACAGAGTTGCAACACGATGGTAATTTCTTGGTTGATTAATTCAATGCACGCAGATGTATATGGCAGTGTGATGTATTGCAGAACTGCTAGAGAAATGTGGCTGGAATTGCAAAATGTTTTTTCTCAAGGCAATGGTCCCAAAATATACAATCTTCAAAAGGAACTTTGTTATATTACTCAAAATCGGATGTCAGTAATTGAGTACTTTACAAAATTCAAAAGGTTATTGGATCAATTGCTAAATCTGGAATCATTACTGGAGTGTACATGTGGTGCGAATAAAACCTTAAGTAATAATCATGATAAAGTCTATGTGATGAGGTTTCTTTTGGGATTGAATGAAAATTTTGAAACCATTAGGACTCAAATTCTGATGTATGAGCCTCTTCCTTCAATAAACAAGGTTTATGCATTAGTTCTTCAAGAAGAGTCTCACAAGAATGTTGGACATGGAGGTTCCTGTGCTGCTAAACCTAATACTATGGCAATGTATGCAAATTCAAAGGGAAGCAGTTCTGGTAATTCAAGATTGAATAAAGGAAACAACAAGAAAGAAAAACCTATGTGTACTCATTGTAATATGCTTGGGCATACTATTGATAAGTGTTTCAAACTACACGGATATCCACCTGGTTTTAAGCCAAAATGGAAATCAAGGGCAAATCAAGTTTCTTGTCCTCAAGGAACTATGATTGAGAATTCTTCTCAAAGCCAGATTCAGTGTCCCATCACCAAGACTCAATGTGAGCAGTTGTTAGCTTTTCTCAATACAGGAGCAATTTCTAGTGACGATCATCATGTTGCTAATGCAAGTGTTGGTAATGGCTTGTCTGAATTGACCTCTGGATCTGTTGGTGTTCATGGTGGTGGTGCTGTGACAATAAATTCTTCTCAGCCTCAAGCACATAATAACTATCTTGAAACCATGTCAGGTTTTATATCTAATTCTTCCTTCACACCCATTTTGACACACTCTATTTTCTCATCCAAATTGTTAAACAAGAATTGTTTTGGATCTACTGATTGGGTCATAGACATAGGAGCTACTGACCACATGGTACATTCAATTACTTGTTTCACACATATCACAGCCACTTTGAATACTCATGTGAACCTTCCTAATGGTGAAACTGCTTTGGTTACACACATTGGGATTGTTCAAATCATTGAAACTTTGATCTTATACAATGTTCTTTGTGTTCCTTCTTTCAGCTTCAATCTCATATCTATCAGTCAACTTGTTAAATCATTTTCTCGTTGCCTTATTTTCTTTGGAAATTTTTGTTTTATCCAGGACCTTGCTCATTGGAGCACGATTGGTCTGGGTAAAGAGTGCAATGGGCTCTATCTGTGGGAAGGAAGCAAGTCTATTTCTTTTTCGTCTTCGGTTCTTTTAGTCAATAAGCCACAGTCACATGTATGGCATTCTAGGTTGGGACATTTATCAAATGCCAAATTGGCTTTGATTAAATCCAATGATGTACCTCTTATTGATTCAAATAAAGATTTTCTTTGTGATATTTGTCCTATTGCAAAGCAAAAGAGATTACCTTTTAATAAAAGTTCTTATATTTCTGAAAATTGTTTTGATTTGATACATTGTGACTTGTGGGGTCCTTTTTCTGTTCCTACAATAGATTCATGCAAATATTTCTTAACCATTGTAGATGATTGTTCTAGGTCTACTTGGGTTTACTTGCTGAAACACGAGTCTTAAACACAATCTATTTTAGAACAATTTTACAATATGGTTGAGACTCAATTTTCTAGAAAAATAAAGACAACAAGGACTGATAATGGAACAGAGTTTATCATGAGCAATTTTTTCTTCTTTTTTTTTTGCTCAAAAGGGAATTTTACATCAATTAAGCTATGTTGAAACTCCTCAACAAAATGCAATAGTAGAAAGGAAACATCAACATATCTTAAATGTTGCAAGATCTCTTTCGTTCCATTCTCATTTGCCTTTATACCTTTGGGGACATTGTGTCTTAACAGTAGTTTATTTGATTAATAGAATCCCAACTTCAGCCTTGTCTCATAAAACTCCTTATGAAGTACTTTATGGTCATGCTCATTTGTTGACCCTATGAGTCATACCCTGTTTTGATTATGACAAATACTCTAGTATTTAATGGTTTGATGAGTTTGTGTGCAGGACCGATCGAACGTATCCTATGGTGCACGCACACGACACATGAAGTGAAGACCTGAAGACCCTATTTATGTTGTATTGTAATTTAATTATTCATTTGGGTCTGTAATAGTAATTAGGAGAACATGGTCTGTAATAATTAATGTCTTACCTACATGGAAGGATCGATAAGCTCAAGAAAGGTCGACCGACACCGAAATTTTTCGATGTCTTGAAAAAGGCCTAAAAATGACCCTAGGACACTCACTCATGCATATATATGAATGTTCATTTAAATAGAGTGTTTTCATGCTTAAATGGGACAAAAATGCTCTAAATGGGTACTTTCGGTCGACCGTACTTCACAGTACAAATACTCACGGTCGACCGAACCCAGACCTGGTCAACCATTTGACCACAGTATGGTCGACCGAACCGTTATAGTTCAAAATCCTCAATCGATCGAAACCCTCCCGGGTCAAAGTTTGACCACCCGGTCGACCAAACCAAGTAGTTCATAAGGCCCTGGTCGACCGAAACCCACTAGGGTCAAACGTTTGACCATTTGGTCGACCGACCCTTTTTGTACTCCAACTAACTGGTCGACTGAGGGACCTTGGGAGATGCCCCAACGGTCTGGTCGACCGAACCATTTAGTTCAAAATCTCCCGATCGACCGAACCGCACTAATTTGAAAAATCGCCTATCCCGGTCGACCGACCATTTAGTTCATTTTTCTCCTGGTCGACCAAACCTAGAAAAATTGCCCTTGACACATATATATGGTCGACCGAGCCTTCAGTTCAAAATCCTCCTGGTCGACCGAACCATTTGAGTCCTGGTCGACCGAAACATTTCTAGTCAACCGGACCTCTCGGGTTACCCCTTAATTTTTACCGTGATTAATATTTTTAAACGGAGTTAACTTGGTTAAAATATAATAAAACTTTCCTAATAATCCCATATGTGTCCTTAACGATTATATTTTAAGGGTAGTCTATATATACCCCCTCATTTGGAATAATTAGGAACAGATTAGCAAATATAATTAGCCAAAATCCTCTCAATCTCAAAATGCCCATATTTCATATTCAAGCTTTAAACTCCTACTCTTACTCATTTATATTGCAAATACCTCCTTGTAAGAGTATTCTTGTGCTTATCTCACCTAACTTATACTCTCTTTTCGTTGTTTTATTTGTGATTTATATTTCATAGAGAGTAAGCTACAAGTTCTCCTAGGGGGCTTCATAAATAAGCCTTCCATAGGAAAACTCCCTTGGGCTTCTGAGTTTTGCATTTTCATTGCGATACTCAAGAATTCATATTGAGTTTTGGTTGCAAAAAATATTTTTCAAATCGTTTTTCAAATATCTCTTGTGATTTATCTTGAGAAAAATATTTTGAGATATTTGCTTGCGTGCTGAAGATCTTTGTTACTATACTTTTTGATTGAGAATATCTTCTTAATACAAAGATCAAATAAATATTTTTGCAAACCATCATTGAATATTTCTTGTGGTTATATTGAGAAATATTATTTGTTGAGATATTTGAAGTGTGCTTGTGATCTTTATTTGTGCATTGTGACTAAAATATTATTTTGACACAAAGATCATACCATTTACACTCTCACGCACTGATTGTTATATTTGCATAAATATTTGAGAGTAAACACTTAGACTACATCGAGCTTATCAAATCCTATCTTTTGGTAGTGTATTAATTATACTGTGCGTATCTGGGTACATATCTGCTTTATACGAAAGCACAATCACTATACCATTTGATTGTATTTCAAATACTATTGTATTTCCAAGCACAGGCCTGAAGAGGGAGACTAGCCCTGGAATAGTCCCGGATTGGCTTAGACCTGGTTGGGAAAGCTAGGTGCGTCGTCCTGTTAAGGCGTGTAGGTTGAGGTCAACCCCGCTAATTGACCTGGTTAAGGTTGAGGTCAGCCCTGTGTTAATTTGACCTAGTTGTAAACGGTGCCGCTCCACCCTTAAGTGAGCTATTAGTGGAATCCTTTGGCTTGCGAGTTAGAGGCGGGGACGTAGGCACTGTTAGCCGAACCTCGATAACATATCGTGCGTGTTCATTTACATTTCCGCAATTTACTTACTGCACATGTATGTTATATTGTGAATGATTAGGTTTACATTTGCATAAACAAACCCTAGGTTAAGTAATACTGTTTATCTGGTTTAACCTAGGCGATAAACTTTAAATATCCAATTCACCCCCCCCCCCCCCTTCTTGGGATTGCACCAAAGCTAACATCCTTCCTATGGTCACTTAAGGGTTTTTGGATGTCTTTGGTTTGCTCCCACTCTAGCATATAATAAATCTAAGTTTACTGCTAGAGCTAGAAAGTGTGTGTTTCTAGGATATCCTTTTAGTGTTAAAGGTTACAAAGTCTTAGATATAACTACAAATACTGTTTTTATTTCCAGAGATGTAGTGTTTCATGAAGAAATATTTCCTTTTGCTGATGCTAATAAATCAGTTTCAGATCCTTTTCTTTTTAGTTCTGAAGTTGAGGACATTGCAAATTCCATCCCAGGTAATAGCTCTTTTGTTACTCCCATTTGTATTCCTGAAAATCATATTCCTTGTTCAACTCCACTTAATAATTCTATTTCAGTTCAGGTTCCATATTCTAATTCTAATCCTTCTTCTTCTTCTGTCATTCCTATTATTCCTATTATTACTTCCCCTGCTAATCATAATTCTACTAATTCTTTGGTTCATTCTTTACCCAACCATACAATTCCTAATATAGTCTCTACAGCACCTGTTCATACTATAGCAGCAAAACCATCATTTGCACCTCTCAGAAAATCAATGAGACACACCAAACAACCTGCTTAGTTAAAGGATTATTCTTGTATTGTTACTCACATTCCAGATGCACCTTATGATATATCTCAATACCTTATTCACATTTGGAACCAAGTTATCAGTCATACATGATGACAGTCAGTTTTTCTCCTTAAGAACCTCAGTCTTTCTTTCAAGCAGTTAAAGATCCTTTATGGAAAGAGGCAATGGATAAGGAAATTCAAGCACTTGAGAAAACTCATACTTGGGAGCTTTCAACTTTACCACCTGGTAAATCTCCTATTGGATATAAGTGGGTATACAAAATTAAATTAAATTATGATGGTTCAATTAAAAGATACGATGCAAGATTAGTTGCAAAGGGTTACACTCAATGAGAAGGTTTAGATTTTCTTGAAACATTCTCTCCAGTAGCCAAAAACAGTCACTGTTAGAGTCTTGATTGCATTAGCAGCTGCCAAAGCTTGGCCTCTCCATCAATTGGACATCAATAATGCTAATCTGCATAGGGATTTGGATGAGGAAGTATATATTTCTCTGCCTCCTGGTTATCACAGTAAAGGGGAGAGTTCTTCTTCTTCTGTTGTGTGTAAGTTACTCAAATCTCTTTATGGTTTAAGACAAGCTTCAAGACAATGGTACACTAAACTTTCCACCACTATTCAACAGTTTGGTTTCATTCAATCTATTGCTGATCATTCCTTGTTTGTGCATGTGAAAGGTCCTTTGTTTACAGCTTTATTAGTATATGTGGATGACATGGTCATCACAAGAAATAATCTAGATTGTGTTGCTGAACTAAAGTCAGTTTTGGATGCCAAATTTGGGATTAAGGACCTTGGTTCACTTAAATACTTCTTGGGGCTTGAGATTGCTAGAAGTGAGAAGGGTATCAGCTTGAATCAAAGGAAGTTTGCTCTTGATATATTAAAAGAAACAGGTATGATGGGATTAAAGCCTGTTAATTCTCCTACGGAACAATAGCTGAAGTTGTCTAAGGATTCTGAAGACTTGTTGACAGGCGCAAACAAATACAAAAGACTCATAGGCAAACTAATGTATTTAACTTTGAGCAGGCCTGATTTGACATATGCAGTAAATAGATTGAGTCAGTTTTTGGCTAAACCAAGACATCCACATATGTAGGCAGCTACCAGAATATTGCAATATATCAAGGGAACATCAGGGCAAGGGGTATTTTTCCCTAGTGATTCATATTTACAATTGAAAGTCTATTGTGATGTTGATTGGGCAGGATGTCCAGACACTAGAAGATCATTAACTGGTTATTGTGTTTTTCTTGGGAATGCTTTAAATTCATGGAGATCAAAGAAGCAGTCAATGGTGTCAAGGTCTTCAGCTGAAGCTGAATATAGATCAATGGCAAGTACTACCTACGAAGTAACTTGGTTATTGTATCTATTGAAAGATCTTCAAGTGAAGCATGATAAGTCAGTGCTAATGTACTGTGATAACCAAGCAACTTTGCATATTCCTGCGAATCCTGTGTTTCATGAAAGATCAATACACATAGAGGCAAGTTGTCATATTGTGAGAAATAGAGTTCTTGATGGTACTATCAAAACATTTCATGTTGCTTCTAGAAATCAATTGATAGATGTCTTTACTAAGGCACTTGGTGTAGATAACCATATCAGATTAGTCAAGAAGTTGGGATTGATCAACATATATGCTCCTAAGATTGAATATCCTGATTATGTGAAGCAGGATCAAAATGCAAGAGCATTGCTCTTGAAGGGGGGTGTTAAAATTGATGAGCAGCTTTGGAAGGATTAGTTATTTGTTATGATTAGTTAGACTTTGTATTTTTCTTTTCTTCAAAAAGTTAGTTATTTAGTTAGCTTATCAGATTCTGTATATAAAGAGATTTAATGATTGTATTTTTCAGTTTTTCTTGTAAGCTCAATTGTATTCAAGAAATAAGATCAAGTTTATTTTAGATCTTCTGTTCTTGGAGTTTTACAGCTTCTGTTCTTGAAAGTTTTATAAAAAATAAGAGATTAAAAGTCTATAATACATGAAAAATATTGGGAGATTATAAAAAATAATAAATATTACATGTCTCGAGTTTACGTAGTGGATTCTTGTGATTTTTTTTCTTATTACTATATGGGTCTTCGATAATTATGGGTCCACAATAAATCATGCGGGTGAAAAATTAAAAAAGAACCAAGAAAAAAAGAGAGTAAGGATTGTTAGAGAATTCATCCTCAAAACCTAAATGTTAAGAAGAGAGAGTTAAGAGGATCTTATACTGACTTTGGAACTACTCACAGAAACGATGTGAGACTAGACAGACATTAATACTCCCCCTCAAGCCCATGGAGGAAATGAGGCGAGGAGAAGTTCAGCCCACAAAGGAGCTAAGAAACCCAAAGCCCAACTCTGATATTATGTTAGAGAACCACTTTACCTAAAAGTTTAAACTGTTAAGTTGTGGGCAACGAGAAGAGAGAGAGATAAGAGGATCTTATATTGGCTTTGGAACTGCTCACAGAGACGATGTGGGACTGGACGGACATTAATACTCCCCCTCGAGCCCATGGCGAAAATGAGGCGACGAGAAGTTCAGCTCACAAAGGAGCTAAGCAGCTCAAAGCTTAACTCTGATACTATGTTAGAGAACCACTTTACCTAAAAGTTTAAACTGTTTGATTGTAGGCCAACAATATATATCAAGTTTTAATAAGGATAAAATAGAAGTGGAGATTTGGTAATTGTTTTAGAAGTTATATATAACCTTCCTATGTATGACCATATATATATAATGATTTATTTGAAATACTATAATACCCATACAAGTGTTTAAATAGAATACGAAACAAAGACGCCAACTAAAAAAATGATTTAATTATTTAACACTTTCTAAATAAAATATTTGTGACCATTAACAAAAATTCAAGTTACATTTTAGAGCATAAAAATCTTTCTTAAATTAATCAAAAAATAATAATATAAATTCAAATTCACACAAAACTTATTTCCTGATGGAAGAATCCCTAGATTTCATCAAGCATTTGGTGGGTGTCACTGTCATAGATGACTATATTAAATTCTAGAAGTACCTTGACTGTGCAATTGAGGATTTTTAAACATATGAGAATCTGCTCTCATAAATAAAATATCCCTTATTAACCATATGTCCTCCACATGCTGCTATAATCAAATTTGACTTCCAATTAAAATTTGATAGATAGTCTACAAATTTTATTTTTATTATTAATTAATTCTATGACAAAGCACTGACCTATCTTAAAATAAGCACCTTAACATAAACCTCCTAAATTAGCCAAAACGACAGAAACCCTCTCTTAAAAAATTTATTTTTTCACAAAATATAAAAAAAAAAAGTTTGTGTTCTATTAGCAAATTTCAATAAAAATATATGAAATTCTTAAAATTTCAAGAGAGATTCCTAAAATATAAGGTATCTTTTTACCAAACCTTAAAAAAGAATTATGTTTGTTTTGCTACCAAAGAAATGAAGAAATGAACGTCATAGTCTAGATAACATTTGCTGCTTAATATTTAGTATTTACCAAAAAAACAAAAAAAAAAAATTGCTGACTTGCCCACTGCAACGCAGTTTAATCTTCAGTTTAGAACAAAATCTCATCTCACATAGAAGGAACACTGGAACTAAACTATGATGAAGAGCAAACTAAAGATTTTTACAAGAAATATGAAAGGTGTACTGACTAATAAAATCTTCCTGGTATGTACTTATATATACTGGGGAGACTGTAAAACTCCTCGTTTCTAACATCTCCCTTCTTGTGTTGGAAAGGAACCCACCATGGAAGTCCTCTGTCCTCAATGGCGTGCGCCTCGACAGTGTTGTCGAGCAGTGTCCCGACGATAATCGCGACGGTAGGCGGTGACGAGAAGATCGAATTCAATATGTCATTGAACTGCAATTGCCATCTCAAGACAATGTAACATCAGAAACATTTTGCACCAAAATGCCACAAGGAAGATTAAGAACTCAAATCATACAAGGGTTTTTTCTGAGCCATCCTCAAATCTAATCCACAAATCCATCTTAAGGGCTATTATAGTTTACATGTTTTTTTCGCCAAGAACACCTCATGGATTGAACACCCAATCAAGTATTCGATGGATATAATAAATCCCTCAACAAAAGTTCTTTGCTGTGAAGACTCACATATGCTCGACTCCCCTGTACTTGGTTTCAGCCTAACTATAATGATTAAAGGAGTCGGCAATGCTCCAGATTTATAATCTCAAGAACTTCGACGCAAGACATACTCATTATACAACATTTTAAAAAAATGAACAACAGATTTTAATGTTAATGAAAAAGGTTGCTCAATGAGGTGTTATGCATGTACATTCGGGGCTAGAAGTGGTCTCACCGCATGTATATATGTTTTTAACTTGATCAATAAAAAATGAGTAGCTGAATCACCCGAAAGAAGGGAGAAAAAGTAAAGGAAGAAAGCAACATCAGAGTATAACTTACCCATCCACCATTAGTATTAACTGGTCCGTGACCAGCTGGATCAGTGCGCGTGACAAAATACTGAGGTATGGATATCCCAAGGAACAAAGACAGGCCCAATATGTAAATGTTTCTCATGGAGTTAGTGTTCGCGAACTGAATAAACGAGATCCCAATGGCAGCTGCAGGGAGAGTGGAAAAGTATGCTTCCTGTATTTAAAAAAAAATCTAGACATTCATGAGGCCAAAGCTAAGATGGCAATGAGAACACTCACCAACGATGCCAAATAGAACACAGTATATGGCAGCAAATATTGGCAAAGGAATTGATGCAAAAAAGGCACCAAATTTCCCTGAGAAACAAACAAGGTAATACACAAAAAAGCCAAAAAGGGAAAAAAATTAATGAAAAAACCACAGCACAGCTTAATAAATTTTATAATGAAGGGCAGAAACAAACCAAATATGGAGAAGAAAATCATGAAACCAGTTGATATCTGCACCACCCTTCTGCTCCCTATATTTGTCAATCCAAGGAGCCCAACATTTTCACTGCAATATCATTTGACCAAATAAAACACGATTATGTACTCTTTGATTAGTAACATTAAGTTATAAACTACTAGGACAATACTATCCCACTGGAATGATGAACTTTTATTAAATTTGGTCTTTCCACAATAGTAACAGCCTGAATTCAAAGAGGCTGCGAGTGTAAAAGAACCATTGTGCTGGCAAATGTATTTTAAGTACAAATAACCAAGCAAGCACCTCACAATGTTCATTAAACCAATAGGCCATGGTTCGGGATAGAGTTCGAAGGCTGATTAAATATTCAAAGAACAAGGTAACACAGGAATTGATCCCACTCATGAACTTGCAATAATTCCTTAAACTGCTCTCCAAGCATATGAAAAAAATTACAGACAGTCAAGACAACATTTGAACTTGCCTTGCCCTCTTAACAGAAAAGCTTGGAGAACTTCTATAGAAGGCTAATTTACTAGGTCTGATGATCACCCACAATTGGTCCCGTTAACATAAAGGCTAGTAAAGCATAACACCAAAACAAAACTTAATGTATAGAGTGCACTCCAATTGACATAAAACACGAACCCAAAAATATCAATGGCATGATATAGAGCATCAAAATCTTGGGCTATAAGAATGTGATGAATGCTTTGTAGTCTATTAAAAAGGTTGTTTAATAAGGCTAAAAGTAGATGCACAAAGAGCGGGAGCATCAACGAAATGATTGTGGAAGAATCAATTTCTTACACGGACGCAGTAGTGCCGACAGCGGCACCAAATATCCCATCAAGCAGCAAGCTGACACCCTGCAATCAGCAATGAGTGCATATATTCATTTTCCCAAAACAAAAATTAATATTGCATATCATCTAGAGAAAAACATTATGTAGAAAAAAGGCAGAAACTTTTATAAGTGCATAGAACTATGCATGTACCTGCACACCGATGCTTCGAGTGAGGACGTGTGCTGGAGGTGGTGTGGAACCTGAAAGCCTTGCTGCAGCAAAAAATGTTCCAGTTGACTGCATAACAAGTTATTTACATAAGAAGAAAGTCGACATTAAAAAAACAGATCTGGGGCTTGAATCTAAATTTCAGTTTCTGCATCAGCTAATGAACTGTCAATTTTAAATTTCATCATATTCGAGGATTTTCTGTGTGAAGAAAAAATTCTAGCTTGGTCAAATCACAAAACAATTTTACAATAGAAGTTTAAAATCAAGAGTAATATTTTCAAAATTGGGCAAGTATTTAAACCTCAGGGATAGTGACTCAACCTCTGCTGATGAAACAAGTGCTGCCCCCATCATCCCAAAGACATGGCTAGCCTTAAATACAGGAGCACCCCAATGAAATGGATATGGAATTTTGATCCTACATTGTAAGTCACAGAAAGTAGTATGTCAAGAAGTGACTAATCGATAGCTCAAAAGAATAAGAAGAAACCAGCATTTGCTTGATGATACCATGGAGCGGATGACATAAGGTAGGAGCCATCTGTGCGGCAACTTTGCTTAGTCACATCCCGAGCATTATTGTAAGCACCAGCCTCGGTAAGGATTGCAGCAAAAGCCCAGATAATTCCGACGCAGAAAAGCAAAGCAAACCTCTCCATTATGACATGGGCGCGTGGGTGAATGCGCTTCAAATACTACAGTAAAACATACATGCACAGTTTCAAATTCTTTGTTTCATCCAAAGAGAGAAACATAGGTGTAAAGCATAACGGTTGAACTATATACCATTTGGCTGATGACCAACAGAATAAGCATGGGCAGGCCAATCTCCACACAATTGCCAAGCTGCAGAAAACGGAGTGCCAAATAATGGTCTTGCCGATTAAATTTGCAATACCAAAGGAGCATGAGAGATTTCTAATCAGGGGAAGCAATACCTGAGGAAAGCCCCTCATAAACAGACCAAGACCAACCACACAAACCACAGGTACAATAACAATGGGGCTGAATAGCCTGAGAGGGGGCGCCGGATGGCAAACAAGGAACAATTAGAAAACATGAATGAGAATTAGTGGGATAGTTCTATGGTATAGTGCTTGCAAAGACTAGAACCATGTCTAAAGAGGGTAGGTAGGATGAAATAAATTCAAGGTAACAATTATATTACCGTGTAAGATTCCCCCAAGTCTTGCTAAATCCGAGGATGATGTTGACAAAGGAAGAAACAATTAGGGAGCCTTGGATGGTTCTCATAGTGTAGACAAACCTCTGCACATCAAAGTAATAAGAGGGAAAGTTCTCTAGGATTCAAAAATTGCAGATAGAATTCAGGAATCGGTGACACCATTTGCGATATTTTCTACATAATAATTCACGAAATAGGAATTTTTTGGAATCTTTATGCTGCATGAGCTTGCTGAAAGATATCTATGGCTCTAATTAATTCCTCAAACGTTCAAAGAGTTCTGTGGCAGTGCTCCATTACTATTAATGTTTGCCAAGAACGTGTTCATCACTGACATCAACACATAAATCAACAAATATACACACTTAAATGCATGCTTTATTTTCATTTTCCTATTTCACAATTTACTTGGATGTTTTTTCATACCGCATGCTCGGAAGAGAAATTCTCATCCGAATAATCCTTGATGATTGAGAGGACTGGTAAGATAAAAGCAAATGATGGACCCATCACCGTAGGAAGCCTCGCCCCAACCCATGTTTGAAGCAGCGTGTTGATTCCCGCCACAAACAGCAACATTTGAATCACCCGGGCTTTATCACCCTATCAATAGGAACAACTAATTAATAAACTTTAAGATACAAAAATAACAGAATGATCCACTTATCAGTACTTTAATCGCGAAAGTAAAATTCAGGAACCAACAAACTCACATGGTCCCCGCCCATTAGAGGCACAATAGAACTGGCAATCAAGACTGTGGTTCCAAGCATCACAATATAATGTTGAAAAGCCAACACAAATGCTTCAGCTGCACAAATTAGTTCACAAATACAGATTGTTTAGTGGCAAATAAGTTGAAATCGATCCCAAAATTATCAGAAATCCATCTGGGTACTGTTTGTATCAATGATTCAATGCAAAACTTGGCTAAACTACACCTCAAACTGACAGAAAATCCATTAAGAAAATCCAATATCTTCTTTTGTAAAATAATCTGGACTTTTCCAATATATGTGTGTGTGTGTGTGTGTGTGTGTGTGTGTGTGTGTGTGTGTGTGACTCTGTGTGTAAATCCATTAAGAAAATCCAATCTCTTCTATATGTGTGTGTGTGTGTGTGTACATATATATATATATAGTGTGTGTGTGTGTGTGTACATATATTTTTGAAGCATAAGCATCAAATGTTTGATTTATTCTCTCCCTTTTGTTTTGTCATGAACAAAGAGAGGAAAGGGAATCGGTATAAATCAAGGCTCTAAAACGGATTTTCTGAATTGATTTGAAGAATATACCATAAAAGCACAAATATAAGTATAATAAAAAGAATAAATATATAAGTTCTTCCCAAAGGCGACCACCGTGACAGACACATGCATGAAACAGAGCAAAACCAGAGAGACACCAGCAACAAAAAGCATCAAACCTTACTTCCCAGGAGATCCAATCCGAAAAAGGAAAACTTTTTGCAGGAGAAAAGATTAGCATGAACAAAAAGAAAGATAGACAAAAGAATATACCAGAGGACTGACACAGCACCAAAATCAGGAAGCCCAAATCATCAATCAAAGAGACGTAAAAGACCACGAATGATTAATTAACATTACAAAAAAGCAATACAGAGCGTACCCATATGCGAAAATCACAAAAAGCGAAAGAAACAAAAGGAGGGAGAGATCGAAAGAGAGACTAACGCCAAGAAGGGTTGGAGTGGATGCAGTAGTGGAGGTGATGCAGCTGCTCGGCCGGGGGAAAAACGGGACCCCTCGCCATCCCGAGCGGTCGGGGAGGTGGCGCGGCCACCTGCGCCGGCTGAGCAGGGTAGTGGTTCCCCGTTTCCACCATACCTTCCTCCTCTTCCTCTTTTCTCCTTCTTCTTAGAATCGCCGACAACAGAGCATAGAAATGGCGGAGACGAAGGGGACTAGCTCCTGATTGATTCTCCTCCTCCTCTCCCAATTAAAGGAAAAAAAATACACCCGATCAGATCATTTACGCGCTCCACTGTACAGCATCGCACACTAACAGTCAATAATACAGAGAGACGGAGCCCTGCGCTGCGTCACCTCCACACGGAGAGATGAGACAAATTTTGAAGAAACCAGGGCAAGTGGAGAATTGGGGAATACGTAAAGTGTGCGAGTGTGGGAGTATGGGGCGGGTCTACTTCTTAGTTATCGGTTCTCTCTCGCAACTCGAGCTGCAGGGGAGGAAGAAGGCTGGCAATTGGCGAGATGCAGCTCCTATGAAGTTAAGTGTTTCCAAATGACACTGAGGTTTCGAAGAATAACGCTTCTGCCATTGAGACGGACAGCGCCGGCTGTCCAACCTAGTAAGCGCATCCGAAAAAAAAATGTAATAATAACGAACTTCTTTTATTTTACGTGTACGAGACACGTGCGTGGGCACGTGATGCACCCCATTTTGTCCCTCCGATTTCTCCTTATTTTATGGGAGGAGGTACGGTCAGAAATAGTTTGATGCTCAGTTGGCAACCTTTTTTTTTTCTTTTTTAATAAAAATATCTCAGAATATTAAATTTAAATTTTTAAATTTTTAAAAGGTTGAGTGAAAATAGTTCGACTTTTTCTAAAGTTCAATTTAAAAGAATTTAAATTAATTAAATTGAATACTACTAAAATTAACGCTTTATTTGTTAAATAATTAGTAAATAGATTATACATCCTCATTACATATTATAGAAAGCACTTAAATAATTAGTAAATAGTTTTGATTTATGCGTACTAATTTGTTTTAATTAAGTAATTAATTAAAAGTTGAGTTTATTTGAACAATTTATTTTTTTATTAATTACAAAAATAAGAGATAAGATATGTACTAAATATTAAAAAGCTGAAAGGGAGAGAAATTTTAACCAATTTCATAAATTAAAATAAAATTAGAAAATTTTAAATTTAGAGGGATAAAATGTGGACAATCCAGACCGTTACAAAAACATGACTTGAAAAATACATACAATTTAATAAAATAAGTACAAAAACTCTTATCGATACAAACTCGTTTGTCCTATTAAACCTTACTTTAAGCCTGAAAGATTCAAACAAATGAACATAAAAGCATCACGAGGCAATGCCTAAAGGAAAGCAAAACCCGACTTTATTGTATGCTATCGATTACAAGAAAGATTCCCTAATGATTTCAATTCATCTTTTATAATATATATTTTTTTCCTCTTTAGTTAATTTTTAGAAAATCGGTTTGAAGGGCTCTTGCTAGCTGAATCAAATAAGTAAGAAGGCCCTTATCGATTTAAACTTGCTTGCCTGACTAAAACTGACCCCAAACCTACACGGGTCTAGTGAATGAGTATAGAAGCATCACGTGGCAACCTGTAAAACAAAGTAAAACCCGACTTTATTATATAAGTTTAAAGGACTCTTAACTCTTTTGTTTTCTAGATAAAATTCATTGTATCTCAGAGCTTTTGTTGTTTTGTCTCACTGTAACTTTCACCCTATACTCATTTTTTAAATCTCTCAAAAGTTGAACTGTTCTTATGCAATTGAAAAATATATTTAATTTGAAAAAAATTATTTAAATTATTAATGACCGTTTCTTGTTTTTTTTTTTTTGGTTAATTCATGCATCTATTGCAACCTATTTAACAATTCTACAAAAATACCTTTCATTCTAAAAAGTTTGTCGGTGAAAATAACAACATTTCACAAGAACTCAATAACTCTGAAGAATTGCCCTTCACCTTACTTAAAATCAAATAAGTAAAAAACCCTTATCGATATCAAACTTGCCTACCTGACTAAAATTACCCCAAACCTATACCGGTCAAGTAAATGAACATAGGAACATCATGTGGCAACTTCTATAGGAAAGCAAAACCCAACTTTATTATACATTATAGATTAGAGGAAAAATTGCCTAGTGATTATTTTAATTCATCTTTTACAATGTTTCCTTTTTTTTTTTTTTTTTGGGTTAATTTTTAAAATATGAGTTTAATTAAAGGACTCTTAACTCTTTTATTCTCCGAATAAATTTTATCATATCTCGAAACTTTTGCAATTTTGTCTCATTGTAGCTTTCACCCTACCCATGTTTTTTGAATCTCTCAAAAGTTGAATTACTCTTGTACAATTGCAAAATACACTTAACTTGGAAGAGAATTATTAACCTCCACATTGAAATGTTAATGCATGTTTTTTGTCATTTTCTAAAAAACTATTTTGCCAATTTATGCATCAATTACAACTTGGTTAACAATTTTACAAAAATCCTAACTTTCTATCAATTGATGTATCGATTTCAACTTGTTTAACAATATTACAAAAATATGTTCCATTTCGAAAAATCTGTCAACGAAACAGAAACATTTCAGAAGAAGTCACTCTCAATAACTCATCTTTTTAAGGATACAAAATATGTTGTATTTTTTTAAAACATATATTTGAATCATTTTAACCTTCAGTCCTTGAAATTGATCACTCAAAAGCTCAGCTGAACCAGCTCAAGTGGTAAAGGGCGACTTGTGACTTTGGTAACCCCAAGTTTACGGATTTGATTTCCCCTTGAGGCATTACGTCGGTGAATTATTATGGGTGTATCAATAGGTGGGTGGCTTTCATCCCCCCCCCCCGGCGCGGGGAATTTGGTGTTGTACCATAGTATTTAAAGCGGCGCAATGATAACTGAAGTCCCTGAATTATTAAAAAAAAAAAACGATCACTCAAAATGTATAGTTTTTTTTTGTCTAAATTCTACAATATAGAAATATAATGTTAGTATTGGAGGAATCTATGGGTGAGTTTGATATGCATTAATAAGTATCGACTTGACTTAAAAGTTTAAACCGATTAAGTTTTTGACCTAACCATGTATACAATTACGGCCCATCATTGATACAGTTCTTTTTGAATATGAGAAGAAGTCATAAGTGGAATTCTTATCATATAAAACCTTATGCAATGTGAAATGAAACCAAAAGTGGAAAGATACAAAATGAAGGGCATTTAGAAGTGACAACACGACATTGCATTGGTGGTTCATGGGTCACCTCAAAACCTACGGTTCAAATTCCAATCTTAATAATTCAAATTGGACTACTGCAAAATGTTAATTATGAAAAATGTGGGTGGAGACAGAGTGGATTCTTGGCCCCACCATTTAAGAATACATATATTATTCACACTTCTAACTGAGATTTCATTCACCCTCACCAGCTACCATTCAAACAATATTCCATGCAAGTAGTCGTTGATGTTGATTTTTTTTTTTTAATGGCTAGTTAATGTAGCTGTAAAAATAAAGAAAGAAAGAAGTTAATATCTCTGATGTTTTAATTGAAAATAATGTCTTAATAAATGAGAGAAGAAAAATAAGGATTAGGGTTTGTGTAATTCATCTTTACTAGTTCTCTTTCGAATGATTAATGATGAAAAGTGAATAATTTTTTACTTAAATCAGTTATCGTTCAGAAAAAATTAATCGACAGATTTAATTTTAAAATTAATTTGACAGTGAAATAATCAAGACCCGTTGTCTCTTACCACTCTGTTTTCTCCTCATTCCTTTAATTAACATCGCCTCGAATGGACATGGGCCCACAATGAATAGTTGCCATAGTGTGTTATACAAATAGTCTATTTCAGTTATTTTTTTCCTACTTGAATTTTAATCATCTTAGGATCAAATTTTATGTAACACGGTGTGGTGAGTACCGAAAAGTAAACTTGAGTAATTGAATGAAAAAATTAACATTTATATATTAAAAATATTATTTTTTTAGTTAATTGCCGATTAAATATTTTTTATGTAAACCATTCCATCTCCTATTAATTCCATTTTATTTTTATTTTATGACTAAATTCTATTTATTTTATTGCTTTTCTTACTTAGGCTTAATTTATTGCCTTTTTTTCCCAAAAAAAAAAAAAGCTTGGCTCTTAAATCAACAAAGCTATAGAAGCAGAATGTCCAAAAGATTTTGAGAAATAAAAGCTAGTTCTTAGTTGTAGAAAAATTAGCATGACAAGAATATTTAAGATTGTTTCAACCATTGGTAATTATTTTTATATTTTTAACCGTCAAAATAAAAACTTACAATTTTTAATAAAAAAACTTATAACTCAACATTAAATGATCAATTGACTCATCAATTACTAGTAAAATTGGCTGATAATTACTTTTAACAATAATATCATAATTTCACACATTATTTTATATTGTTCATTCAACAAAAATTTAAAATGTTGATAAATTTATATATATATAAATTTATACTTATGAAAATTGCAAGTAGTAAATAAAATTTTTAAAATGTTATGGACATGTACATATGAAATAAATTTATTTATAATAGATCAATTTAAATATAAAATTAATTAAGAAAAAAATTATATTATATAGTATTAGAAAAATATAGTTTCCGTTTTAGACAAATATAAAATTTCTATTTTTTCAAGTATCTAATGTATATATATACATACCCTTGTAATCCTTGTAATTAGAATGAATGAACAGAGAGAATAATTCTTCTCCAATTTTAACATGGCATAAGAGCGTTAGGGTTTTTTTAACCTATTTTTTCTTTTCTTTGTCGCCGCCGCCGCTCAAGCCCTCCGTCTCTGTTTCCGGCAATAGCAGACTGCAGCGACGACTGTCGCCACCCCGAACTCCATTGCCAGCAGCCGATCTGCGAGCTCCTGCCTTCGGGTTGTCTTCTCCGGCGAAGAGCAACAGCAGCGGTCCTCCCTTTCCAACCCCGACGACATCTTCGACGTCATTCTCCCACTCAGTTTTCCATATTCTCTGGCGTCGCTTAGTTCATCCTCTCCGGCGTTAGTCGTCTTCAGCTGTCCTGGTTCCAGCATCAGCAGGGTTCATCTTCTCCGGCACATCTTCGGCGATCGTCCGACTGTCATTCAGTTTATTTCGGCAGCTCTCCGCCTTCCACACTCGCATGCACGAAGACCTCGGCCGCATCTCTGTTTTCCGGCCACCTCTGGTTTCCGACTGTCTCTCTCTGGTTTGTTTTTTTTAGCCGTCTTGCATTCCCGGCTTCTTGTTCTTTTTCTCTCTCTCCGGCGATCTCTGACCTCTCAACTCTCCGGTGTTCCAGCAGCTCTCTGTCGTGCTCAGTGCTTTTGGCCAGTACATCTCCAGTTAATTCTCCGGCGGCCTTCTTGATTTATTGGCAGCAGCTGTCTCAGCCTCTTCATCTTTTCCAGCGCCTCGCATAGCAGTAGACGTCATCTCCTGTTCACTTTTGCTCGGTGCTACCGTCTCTCAGACACACTGAACCTATCATCTTCGACTTCTAAGTTTCCAGAATTTCCGGGGTTCGTTGGTTCATCATCTCTTAATCTTACCGTTTTTCTCAATTCCCGGTGTTGTCTTCATCCTCTGCAACCAGTTCCTCTAGTCATCTTCTCCGATGATCCCGTATTAGTTTAGTTCTCTGGTGTCATCATCTCTGGCATTATCTCAGTCCGGCAAAGTCTCATCTTAGTTGACTCTCTCAATCTGGCAAAGTAGCAAATCTCCGACCTCTAGCTCTCACTCATCTTTCAGTTACAAGTTCTTACAGCGAGTTTTTCAAATCACAGGTTTATTTTTTGGTCGCCGCAAAGATCAAATTTGACCTGTTTCGGTGGTTTGATTCATCTAAATTGATCTGCCGTTATGGAACCATCTGGTTCTTTAATGACTGCAAATACTGTCATAGGTTCTTTAACCTCTTCCGAGATTATTATCCCTGGTCTCACTAGTGAACAATACTGTCAACTTTTTGATATTTTATCGCCCTTGAACACCAACTCTGCCAATTTTGTTGGTAACCTCGCCTCTTGTCATTTTACTTCTCTTTCTAACACTAAATGGATTGTTGATTCAAGTGCCTCTGATCACATGACTTCAAATTTGTCTTCTCTTGATAATATTCAGCTTTTCAATCAGTCATGTACGTCCCATTAAGCTTCCAAATGGTGACATTGTTTCTGTAACTCATACCGGCACTATGTGGTTTTCTCCTACTTTCTCTCTTTCTAATGTTCTTTATGTGCCTTCATTTATATTTAACTTATTATCCATCAGCAAACTTAACTTACCAAGGATCTCAATTGTGTTGCTATATTTTTTCCCACCTTTTGTGTCTTTCAAGACCTATAAACGAGGAGGTTGATTGGAACGTGTGAAGTATGGGATGGGCTTTACCACTATAAACCGCCCTTCGCCTCAGTTTTCCACTCTCAACGTGCTTCTGACACTCTTCTTTGGCATCAAAGTTTTGGTCACCCTTCTATCTCATGTATTCCGAAAACCTTAAATATTTTTTCTTTTTATCTGCCTTGTGATGTTTGCGCTAGAGCAAAATACACTTGTTTACCTTTTTCTTTAACTACAACTAAGAGCACATTTTGTTTTGCTTTATTGTGATATATGGGGTGGTTATCCTACAACTTCACTTTCTGGTGCACATTATTTTTTAACAATCGTGGATGACTATTCGCGTGCTACATGGGTCTATCTTATGCGTATGAAATCTGATACTTTCTCATGCCTTACGAATTTTTGTACCATGGTTAAAAATCAATTCAATTGCACTATTAAGCATGTGTGCACTGATAATGGTAGAGAATTTCTATCCACTTCCCTCCAAACTTTTTTTCATGATTAAGGTATTTTTCATGAGCGCACATGTGTGGATACACCTCAACAGAATGGTGTTGCCAAGCATAAACATCACCATCTTCTTAATGTGGTTCGGTGTTTACGTTTTCAAGCTAATCTTCCCATCTCATTTTGGGGTGAATGCATTCTCACAGCCACTTATTTAATTAACTGCACTTTTTCACCCAACCTCAATCATAAGTCCCCTTATAAACTCCTTTTTCAGAAACCATTGTTCTATACACACTTGTGAGTGTTTGGGTGCTTGCGCTATGCCCAAACTGTTCGTCAACACCACGATAAATTTTCTCACCGTGCTCTTTGATGTGTTTTCTTAGGTTATCCTACTCATCATAAGGCTTATCGTTTCTATGATCTTGAAAACAAAAAAAATTTCATCTCCCATGATGTCACTTTTGAAGAAAATGTTTTTCTCTATCATCTCATCTCTCCCACTCCTACATCTTCTCCAGTCCTTTCTTTTCCTATTCCTAATATACGTTCTTCCTACACTTTACCTCATCTACCATCCACACCTAACCCTAACCCCTCATCTCTCCCTCTTTCTCCCTTGGTCTCCTCCCCGATACCTCCACCCTCACCCCCTCCACTTCCCCCTCCACCCACCTCTTTACGGCCCAAACGGGTTGTCACACATCCCTCTTACTTGGCTGATTACATCTGCGCTACTTTACCAAAGTCCTCCACGACTTCACAAGTTTCAAGATGTTCCTCAAGCACGATTCATTGTCTCTCCTCTTTTTTATCTTATCATTGCTTCTCTAACCCACATTTGGCTTTTCTTTCTGTCATGTCCCAACATCCCGAACCTATCTCATATTCTCAGACTGTACTACACCCACATTGGCGTGATGCCATGGCTTCTGAAATTCAAGCCTTAAAATCCAATAATACATGGGTTCTTCAACACCTTCCTCCTAGGAAAAAAAAAACCAGTTGGTTGTAAATAGGTGTTCAAAACAAAACTTCGGGCCAATGGATCCATAGAGTGACACAAACTCGCTTGGTGGCCAAGGGCTACACTCAGGTAGAAGGTTTGGATTATCATGACACTTTTGCTCCTGTTGCTAAACTCATTACTGTTAGGTGTGTTCTTGCAGTGGATGCAACTCGGAATTGGCATCTCCTTCAATTGGACGTCAACAACGCCTTTCTCCATGGTGACCTCGATGAGAAGGTCTATATGCTCCCTCCACCGGGTTATTACAAACAAAGGGAGACTCGTGTTTGTCGTCTTCAGAAATCCCTTCATGGTTTTAAGCAAGCCTCTTGCAATTGGTTCTCTAAATTATCTTCTGTTTTACTTGCTGCGGGTTTCACCCAATCTCAAGCCGACCATTCTCTTTTCACCCGTTTTCGGGGTCAGTCGTTTACTCTCATACTTGTTTATGTTGATGACATTCTCATGACAGGTAATGATCTCTCCGATATTAGCACTTTCAAAGTCATGCTTGTTCAGAAATTCAACTTAAAGGATCTTGGCAAATTGAAATATTTCCTTGGCCTTAAAGTTGCTCGCTTTCCCACTGGCATATTTCTTAATCAACGCAAATATGCTCTTGATCCTCACTGATAGCGGTCACCTTGGTGCTCGTCCTGCCCACTTTCCCATGGAACAAAATCTCAACCTCAATAATACTGATGGTGATCTTCTCTCCGATCCAAGCTTGTTTCGGCGACTCGTTGGACGTTTGATATATCTCACTATCACTCGTCCCGACATTGTATTTCTGGTCAACATTTTCAGTCAATTTATGCATCAGCCTAGATGACCACATTATGATGTTGTTGTACGTGTTCTTCAATACATTAAGACGTCTCCAGGATAGGGCTTATTTTTTCCTACTGCCAACACTCTTCAAGTCTTAGCTTATTCTGATTCAGATTAGACTAGTTGTCCCCTTACTCACCGCTCCACCACTAGTTTTTTCATTCAGTTAGGCACTAGTCTGATTTCTTGGCGCACTAAGAAGCAAACTATCGTGCCTCGCCCCTCCGTCGAAGCTGAGTACCGTGCACTTGCTTCCACTACATGTAAACTTACATGGCTCAAAACTCTTTTACATGATCTTGGAGTACTGCATTCCCAGCCTATGCTCTTATTTTGTGACAACCAAGTGACTCTTCACATTGCCCAAAATTCAGTTTTCCACGAACGTACAAATCATATAGAAATTGATTGTCACATTGTTCGTGAGAAGTTACGGGTTGACCTTTTCTTCACTAAGCATATTCCTACCCAGAGTCATCTTGTCGATATCTTTACCAAAACTTTGGGTCGTGAACATTTTCAAATCTTATCACGCAAGTTGGCCATTACGGATCTTCATGCTCCAACTTGAGGGGGAGTATTATAGAAATATAGTTTCCATCTTAGACAAATATAAACTTTCCATTTTTTCAACTATCTCATGTATATATATATATAATCCTTGTAATTAGAGTGAATCAATAGAGAGAATAATGCTTCTCCAATTTTAATATATAGTATATATTGTACTGAATATTTAAAAATAATTCCTATCACTTTTCTAATTTTTAAAATATATAATGTATGCAAACAGGAATGTAACACCATATGTATATTTTTATATTTTTGAATAATATAAATTAAAATTAATTCTATAATTCTAGTGTATGTAAATATAGACTAAGATAAAGAAAGTAAGAACTAATAAATATAATTAATTTTATAATATAAAAATATTGAGAAAGAAAGTGATGAGAAGTGATGGAGTGAAAACTGATTTTAAAAATAAATTATTTTAATAAAATTTATTCATGTTAAAATTTTAAAAATTTTCTTGTAAAAGAGACAAAAGAGTTCAAAAAATAATTAAAAAAAATTAATGAGGCCAGATGAAGAGGGAGAGAGAGAGTTAAAAAATAATTTTAAAAGTTAGTAGAGCTCCCATGGGCTGCTACCGCTATTGGCAAGAGAGAGAAGAAGAAAAAAGAAAAGAAAAAGCAAAGCTGAATGTCGAGGAAAAAAAAATGTGGTCCTTTGTCGCTAGAGAGAGTGGGGTTGGACTCTAGGTGCACAAAAATTACTGAAAAATCAAAAATAGGATCAAAATCGGACCGAAACATAAGCGGTGTGATTTTTTGGTTTCAATTTCCAAAAATACAAATTTTCGATTTCAATTTCTATTATGATTTCAAACTATAATCGAACCAAAAATCGAAAAACTGATTTAAAAAAAAGAAAGGAAAGCTTAATGTTAGGGGAAAACAATGTGGGGCCCACGTTCCTCTGTCATTAGAGTGAGTGGAGTGGGGGAGAGAGGACAGGGAAAAAAAAAAAAGCAAAGCCTGGATGGTTCTTCTATATTCTAAAGGCAATACGCCGTCGTTTTAAGGAAAGGGATATACCAAAACTCAAAAGTCCATGCATGCATCCAAATGGAATAATTGAGTTTGGGATAAGCTTTGGAAAAATCCATTCCCAAACAAAAATTCTGAAACACACCAAAACAGCATAACTAACATATTTTCCATTATACATAAAGAATAAAAAAGTAAAGCACAGTATTTATTTATTTTAATTTAATAGAAATATCTTCCAAATTTTCATTTTAAAAATTTTTAAAATTAACATTTTTATGTGGCTTACAAAAATTAGGAGCCTTTTTTTATGGTAGAAAATAGTTTTATTTTTAAATTTCAGTTTAAAAAAAATAAAAAAATATTGCATTATTTTTTAGTATTTATTTAACATTTTCGTAGAAAAAATAAAAATTATTTTTTATTGTTTTAAAGCTTAAGCTTTCACACACTAATTAAAAATATTATTAAGGTGGGCGAGGAACTGAATCATACAGATGTTGACGTGTTTAATTAATTAATTAATCAAACGTAAACTGATAAATCTGAAACTCTGATGTCGGCACCGACCATGGCGGGGCTGCTTGCATGGCAGCTGCCGTAATTACTAGCCATGTGTCGCCATTCTTTGCCAGCTCATGTCCTACGTCACCCACCCATGCCTTCGCCCTCACCATGCCACGTTAACATTTCCATTAATTAAAATATATGTCCTACATTACTTCGATAGAATCAAACATTTAATATATATGATAGAATCAAACATTTAATATATATATATATATATATCTAAAAATATAAAATTATTTCTCATTAGAGTACCCAAAAATCAACTTAATAATTATTAGACGGCATTTGATTATATTTTTAAAACTTCATTTCTAAACATGGAAAACATATTTTATGAAAATATATTTTTATTTAATTAGTATCTATAGATTTTTAAAAACGTATATGACATGAGCCAGTTAATATTTGATTTGATATAAAAATATGAATTGGCATTTTAAAAAGTAATTATTATATAATTTATATTCTTAACTTGTGTATTGGACAATTTATAAAGAAAATTCATGATTTTTAACACATAAATTCTATCAAGAATTTTAAATTCAACGGCCATATTAAATTCATAAACTATAGATTTCAACTATCATAAATAATTAAATGATTCAACATTTAATAGATTTCAACTATCATAAATAATTAAATGATTCAACATTTAATAACTCAATTAATTGACATAGTAGATACCCATATGTATAGAAAAAAATTAAATTAAATTACACAATTAGTTTCTGAACTTTTATCAAATTACGCTTTACTTTTTGAACTTTAATTCAGCATATTTAATTTTCTATACCTTCAAAAAAAAAAAAAAATAGTACATTCTGAAGTAATTAACAAACCCGTTTCATTAAGTCTACCATTATTTGAGTATCTCATGAAATTCTTGTTGTGATTATGTTAGGATAAATTGTACACATTCGTTAGATTATATATTTACTCCTTAATCATAATCCACAACATTTACGGTCACTTTAGATTAAGGACTTTACTTGAGAAATAAAAAATAAAGAAAAATAAAGAACAAATTCATTTTCCGTTATATTTTGTTCTACATTAGATTCTATTAAAAATGAGAGTTTATTTTTATATGATTAAAAATTAAGAAAAACTAAATATTGATAATATGTAAAATTATATTACATCTTATCCAAATCTAGTATAATTTTAAATTAAAAACTCTCCAAATATAAGATTGTGCGCTTTATTATGAAATTATACCTATCATAGATAAAAATGTACCTAGGAAGTTGATACATTATGAATATATAAAAATATATATTATAAAAATGTACATTATATATTATGTAGGCTATAATTTTTGGAAGAATGTAATATATTATTTAGGCGATTGGAAATAAATAAAATAATATTTATTTTCACATGTTGGTGAATTTTAGTTTTTTTTTTGACAAAAAATGTTTTGTATCTGTTTCACGTAGAATATAAAATTTCTCATTTCTAGTTTCTTTAACCAATAGATCGGCAAAAAGGGAAAAAAAAAAAAAAAAAAGGGTTAATCAAAACTCTTTTAACCATTTAAGCTAGTTTAGTTTCGACTTAGAATTTTGGTTAGTTGAAAATTTGATTTGATTATTGATTTAAGGAATGAAGTGACTCAATTGAACAATGCTTGTCTGATCGCTAATACCTAGGTCAAAATAACTCTTTCACATAATAGACTCACATTTTAATTACATACCCTAACGACAAATACGAAACTGTTCGAAAGTGTGTGAAACATTAGAGATCGACTGTGTAATTACCTTATAGGAATTTTACAAAATGGACTATATATTTTGATCATATGATCTGACTATAGTGATGCTTAATTTAGTGAAAGTTTAGGGACTAACTAGGTAATTTATGGACTAAAAGAAAAAAAAAATTTGGATATATGTGTCGAGCGTGCTTCCATGAACCAAAATGTTGTTATTAAATTAGGAGCATCTTATTCAAGGAACTTCTTATACCTCACCTTAGTCACTATTTGTTTGTTCAATTAAAATTTTAAGAGATATAAAATTAAGATAGTGTTTAGGGGCATCATGGATTCTAAACTAGATATATAGATTTGCATAGATTTAAAGAAATTAACATAATTTTATACTATGTGTATCTAAATTCACATAAATCAAAATCGAAAAATGAAGTTCACTCTTCCAAACCCAAACTTAAGATAAGTGCAAGTCTAACAAATTAGCATTGTAAAAAATATTCATGTCTTTCCCCCCTTGTTTGGAGCGTGACGGTCACATCTTAAATTTGAATTTGAATTTATGTAAATTTTGATAAAAAAGTATATAAATTATATTGAACTTCTTCCAAATTCATACAAATTTCGATCATATCTAACAACCCAGTTTTATAATACTCATCTTCTATGAATTGTAATGTTTGTATGTGTCACAATGTTTCGGAGTGCTAACCTTGGAAAGGGATGAGATCAAATCTCTAGATCCCTTCGACTGAGTAGCGAGCTCGATATTATATGAAACTTGGTGTAAATTATGAGACTAAGAAATAAGTTACTTAAAAGATCAATGGAGTCTACTAACCTATTTATTCTAAGTATGGTTAGAACACCTATTTATCATACCACTTATAGTGATCCTAAAAAGAAAAAAATAATAATAATAAATAAAATTAAAATTAAATAATCAATTAATTAAATAATATAATATTATATTATATATATATATATATATATATATATATATATATATATATATATATGCACCTTCCTAAAGGATCTGAATCCTTCAGGAAGGAAATTAATAAGGCTCACGCCCCCCCCCCCCAAGTTGCCTCTCCCGCTCCCCGTCTCTCCTATGTTCTTTTTTCTCTCTCATTTTTTGGCGAATATTCAGTTGGTCGGGAAACAAAAGGTACCGTTGGATTCCTAACTTCGCCGCCAACATTTTTATTGGAGCGGATTTGTCGTGGGAGCGATTTAGGTATCACTCATGCAGGAAAGGTAACTTTTCCCTATTTCTTCAATTTCTCCTTAAATCTGCTGTTAAATCGATGATCGGGCACCACCACGGGGTCCTAATCGCGATTGTCGTCATTTTAATCGGAGTAAATTTTCAATTTTGGTTTCTTAGGTCCCATTCCAAAGCGAGAATGAGATTTGGAGAATTAGGTAAATTTCTTTTTTTTAAAAAAAAAAAAAAAGAGAGGACAACACCTCCATTTATTTATTAATATACCCTCACTTTTGGCGGAGGAATACAGTGGTTACAAGATAAAACAAAAAGGAGAGTATAGAAAAACCCTCTCAAAACTAGCAATCAACCAAATTAGGACAACAAAACTAAACATAACTAACTCAGAAGGTAAATTAGTTATATTTGAGAGTATAATTATTTATTTGGAATTTATGAGCTTGAGAAATATTAAAATAGTATTTTATTTAAGGTTGATTTAATGGAACTAGGATTTTTATTTCAGAACTTGGGTGAATGCTGCAGGTAACTTTTCGGGGTTCCTGTTGGTGTGGTTCGAGAAACCAGGTAAGGGAAAAAATATATATTAAATCAAAATTTTTATGAATTTAATGGAAAATGAACTGTGTTATATATACATGTCTATGTTTCGGTATGAGTTTAAAATGCCAACCATTTAAATTATACTTTCTAAGTCTAGGGTTGTTTTATTAGATACGTATATGTGAAATTGAACTGATGAAAGTGAAATATTTTTCAAAACAATTATGTAAGAAATTAAAGATATTTTTTTAGTCTATGAATGTTAAATATGGGTTGGCTTATTTTCTAGGAAATATATGTGAATTTTACTATTAAATAATGTGGCATGAGTAAATAGGAATGATGTGTGAAAATATGTTATATGTATGAGATGCATGATATACAGGAAATGAACTGAGTATGAAAATATTATATGAAATATGTTGCATGTGAGTGTTAATGTAACCATGTAAAATAATTGAAAAATATTGCGTAAAATAGTTGAAAGATGTTGGGTAAAATGACTAAAAAATATTGGGTAAAACAGTTGAAAGATGTTAGGTAAAACAACTGAAAGATGTTGGGTAAAATAGCTGAAAGATGCTGGGTATGAAATGAAATGAAATGGAAATGAAAATGAATGAAATGGAAATAAAATGTGAAATATGAATAATGTAAAATCGAAAAGGGTCACGTAAAGTGAAATGAAATGAAAAGTAAAAGATGAAAACATGAACAGTTGAGAAATGCAGAATAATAATAAACAAAATAATTTATTATGGTATTATAAGTATTTATGCTAGTAGAACATGTTACGTTTGGGAGAGGCAAACTCTTTGCTCGAGAGTTTGCTGAGAAAGGCAAGTGCCCTAGTTGTATCAGATGTGGCAGGAGACTGCATAACTTGTTAGGGTAGAGGGAAACTACTTGCATGGGTGGATAGATTTCCCTATTCTTGGGAGCCTTCGCTGGTAAACTTTTGTATGAATTGTATAAGTACGAGATTAATCTATCACTTGAGGGCTTACTGAGTAAGGTGAATTCCTTGGTATGCTTTAGCTGTGACCTTTGAGTTGCCTAATGTATTAGAGCAGAGAGGTGCTATTTGTATGGACGGGTAATCACCCCTATCTTTAGGTAATCTCATGGGTAAAATACCTTGCATGTATTTGAATAGGATGAGAAAAATATTTTAGAAATTATGTTAATGATCTGCAAAATGATGAATAATATATTATATACAAACTTTATGTTGACCACACACTGTTTTAATATATTGTTTCTTCCCTTACTGAGATGTGTCTCACCCAAACATAAACTTATCTTTTTTAGGACCTCCACGAGATCAAGCTTAGAGGGCTCAAGGTTTGTTATATCATTTTGAAATATAGTAATAGAAAGGGTACAATTTCTGATGATACTTTTGGAAATGTATAAATTTTATGTTTTATGTTTTAAGTGTTCTGAGAAATGGGTGGTTGTGAATACTGGAAGTGTAGGTTATGTTTTGGAGATATGTATATATGTGAATACAGGTGGATGCATGATTTATTATGGTGTATAGATAGGAGTAGAAAACTCTAGTATTATGTTTGTTAGATGATTATGTTTATGTTTTCCACTGCATAAGTGATATTAAAATGTTGGTTAGCAGGTATATGAATGGATTAGTAGCACTCTGGGCCCACTTAGAGGGTCGGGGTGTTACAGATGGTATCAGAGACGGTTTCCAGCTAGAAGTGTGATTAATTTCACATCACTTGGATATGAAAATGTTAGAGTATTAGGTTAGAGATGATTTATACCAGAGTATAAGAAACAATTAGGATAAGGATGTTAGATAAATAGGCTAGGTTAGGTGTTGAGAAGTAGGTTTGGTGTAGGGAAGTATAGGATTTTGTTTTATAGTTTAGAGGCAGAAATACGTCGATGATTTCCTGTGATTTTTCTGAAGTAGTCGATGGCCTCAGAAAAGCCACGATAAACCTTAAATGATTTCTCGTTTTTGAGTTGTGAGACTGGTCCTTATATGGGGAACTTGGATGTATATTGGTCATCCAGGAATCAAGAAAGAAAGGGAAGAGGCAGTCAGCTCGAGGCAGGAGGTCGGAGAACGAGGTTATCCTAATTATCAGGGTAATCAGTCCTACCTTGTATGGCAGACATGTAACAAGAGGTATATGAGTGAATGCTGGTTTAGCACTTCTACCTGTTTCAAGTGCGATAAACCAGGGCATGTTAAGAAAAATTGTCGGGAACTGTTGCCTATGGTATCCATTCAGAATCAGGATCGGGGAAAACATCGGGTACCACTAGGTAGAGGTGGACCAGCACGTGTCTATACGATAGTCTCGGATGAGGCGGATAAAGCCAAGGGGGCAGGTATGAATTTATATTTAAGATAATGATGATTTTATTTAATTATTGATGATGCAAAAATTTATTTGCGGAATATATTTACTGAATTGTATGAAGTATAGTAAATTGTAAAATTATGGAAATGAAAGATTAAGTAATGAATTTTGAGGACGGAATTTTTTTAGGAAGGGAGAATGTAGTGATCCCAAATGAAAATAAAAATATAAATAAAAATAATAAAAATAATTTAAAATTAAATAATGAATTAATTAAATTATTATTAATTAAATAATATTATATTATATTATATTATAATATATATATATATACACCTTCCTGAAGGATTCAGATTCTTCAGGAAAGAAATTAATCTTTCTTGAAGGCTCACCCCCCCCCAGTTGCCTCTCCCACTCCCCGTCTCTCCTCCATTCTTTTTTCTCTCTCTCCTAATTTCTTTACTGATATTCGGCTGATCAGGAAACGGAAGGTACCGTTGGGTTCCTAACTCCGCCACTGACATTTCTACTGGAGCAGATTTGTCGTGGGAGCGGCTTAGGCACCACTTCTGGGAAAAGGTAACTTTTCCCTATTTCTTCAATTTCTCCTTAAATCTACCTTTAAATCGACGATCGGCCACCACCACGGGGTCCTAGTCGCGATCATCGTCATTTTGGTAAGAGTAAATTTCCAATTTGGGTTTCTTAGACCTCATTCCAAAGCGAGAGTGAGATTTGGGGAATTAGATAAATTGGTTATATTTGAGGGTATAATTATTTATTTGGAATTTCTGGGCTTAGAAAATATTAAAATAATATTTTATTTAGAGTTGATTTAATGGAACTAGGATTTTTATTTCGGGACTGGGGTGAGCGCCGCAGGTAACTTTTTAGGGTCTCTGTTGACGTAGTTCAAGAAATCATGTAAGGGAAAAAATATATATTAAATCAGAATTTTTATGAATTAATGGAAAATGAATTATGTTATATATACGTGTATATGTTTCGGTACGAGTTTAAAATGCCAACCCTTTAAATTATGCTTTCTGAGTCTATGGTTGTTTTATTAGATACGTATATGTGAAATTGAAATGATGAAAGTGAAATATTTTTCAAAATAATTATGTAAGAAGTTAAAGGTATTTTTTTAGTATGTAAATGTTAAATGTGGGTTGGCTTATTTTATAGGAAATATATATGAATTTTATTGCTAAATAGTGTGGCATGAGTAAATAAGAATACTGTGTGAAAATATGTTATATGTATGAGATGCATGATATACATGAAATGAAGTGAGTATAAAAGTGTTATATGAAATATGCTGCATGTGAGTGTTAATGCAACCATGTAAAATAACTGAAAAATACTGGGTAAAATAGCTGAAAGATGTTGGATAAAACAGTTAAAAAATGTTGAGTAAAACAGCTGAAAGATGTTGGGTAAAACAGCTGAAAAATGTTGAGTAGAATAGCTGAAAGATGTTGGGTAAAGCAGCTGAAAGATGCTGGGTATGAAATGAAGTGAAATGAAAATGGAAATAAAATGTGAAACATAAACAATGTAAAATAGGAAAGGGCTACGTAAAGTGAAATGAAATGAAAAGTAAAAGATGAAAACATGAACAGTTGAAAAATGCAGAATAATGACGAACAAAATAATGTATTATGGTATTATCAATATTTGTGCTAGTAGAACATGTTGCGTTTGGGCGAAGCAAACTCTTCGCCTGAGGGCTTACTGAGAAAGGCGAGTGCCCTAGTTGTGTCAGGTGTGGTTGTAGGCTGTATAACATATTAGGGCAGAGGGAAACTACTTGTATGGGTGGGTAGATTTTCCTATTCTTGGGAGCCTTCGCTGGTAAACTTTTGTATGAATTGTTTGAGTACGAGATTAATCTATCACTTGAGGACTTATTGAGTAAGGTGAGTTCCTTGGTATGCTTTAGCTGTGACCTTTGGGTTGCCTAATGTATTAGAGCAGAGGGGTGCTATTTTATGGGCAGGTAATCACCTCTATCCTTAGGTAATCTCATGGGTAAAATACCTTACATGTATTTGAATAGGATGAGAAAAAGATTTTAGAAATTATGTTAATGATTTGCAAATGATGAATAATATGTTATATACAAACCTCATGTTGGCCACACTGTTTTAATATATTGTTTCTTCCCTTATTGAGATGTATCTCACCCGAATATGAATTTATGTTTTTTAGGACCTCCACGAGATCGAACTTAGAGGGCTCGAGGTTGCTATATCATTTTGAAATATAGTAATAGAAAGGGTATAATTTCATATGATACTTTTGGAAATGTATAAATTTTATGTTTTATGTTTTAAGTGTTCTGAGAAATGGGTGGTTGTGAATACTGGAAGTGTAGGTTATGTTTTGGAGATATGTATATATGTGAATACAAGTGGATGCATGGTTTATTATGGTGTATAGATAGGAGAAGAAAACTCTGGTATTATGTTTGTTGAAAGATTATGTATATGTTTTTCGCTGCATAAGTGATATTAGAATGTCGGTTAGTAGGTAAATGAATGGATTAGTAGTACTCCGGGCCCACTTAGAGGGTCAGGGTGTTACACCACTAGTTCACTAGTCACTAAAATACATTTAGGTCCAATGAAACCAATAGTCAATGATTTGTGTCATTAGGTTAGATTCAAGAGTACGATTATGCAAAAGAAAGGTATTAGCAACTCTTCTCACCCCGTCCAGCGGACGATACCTGATTAGCCTAAAATTTCCTTCAAAGTTTACCATTCAAGGCTTTTATTCATTTACCTGGCCTTCAAATATTAGATATTCCTATGAAAGACAAAGACTATCCTCATCTCATGATCCTTAAAAGCGTGCTAAGGGCATAATACCTGATGATCCTTTTGAGGATTATTTACTTGATATTTCCTTATTTTTAAAGTGCAATTTACCTAACCTTTTACTTGCTAGGACAGCTTGCATAAGACAAACATCTCCCACCTCCAATCCTCATAGGCATGCTAAGACATAACCTTTAAACCTAAAGGAAATTTTCTTACGATTTTTATTCAATAGTATACCAACATAGGCAAGGAAAAGGCATATAAATAAGAAAAATTAAACATATATACAACATACAATTAATATTAAAATTCATACAAAATTATATGTAAGGTGTGCACCAAAATTCAGAGAGTCTAATAAAACCATTAATGAAAGATTCAAAGTGGTTCTGTTTGAATCTATGCCTTTCAAGAGATAATCGAGGACTAAAAAATTCCAATTTAGTAAGCATTCCTCATAGGGGTCGTGCACACACACACACAAGCATGTAGACACATGAACTCATAAAAAAAGGTAAAAACACACATTCATATGGCAAAAGAAGCACACAATAAGTAATACATACAAGGAAACCAACTAGAAAATGACCAAAATTAAACAAAAAGGGTCCTATAAATTTTCCAGAATTTTTCTCTATTTTTAGGATTTTCTCCTGCATTTTCTAAAGATTTTAAAGGAAAATTCTCATTTTTTGTAAAAAAAAAATATATATTATTATTTTTTTTTTTGGGGGTCTCTGAGTCAAAAAAAAGAATCAGATATTTTTATTTTATTTTATTTTGTGATTTTTATACATTTTTCTCTTTTTTTTTTTTTTTTAGCTTTTGGGAATTAAAAATGAACTTTAAAATTAGTTTTAAATTTTTTAAAAATGGGGAAGTGGTTTAGGAGGACTGAACCTGGTCAAATCGGTTCAATTGGTTTGACCAATCAACCAAAGTGACCTAGGTTGGTCCGAATCAAACCGAGTTGACACAAGTAAAGGAGAGTAGAAGGTAGGAAACGATCTAGGTCTGCCACATGTCACCCATCTAGGGTGACACATGGCTACTTATTAATGGCTTGAATTTTTATTTTTTATTTTGAGAAAATAGGGAAGTGACACATGGCAGGATGATGTCTTGATGACATCACTTGCCACGTCACCGCCACATGGCACAACACCACTACGCATGGACCACTAACATGACAACGATCTCACTGTCTATAGAGAACACAATATGGATAACCTAGATTGTGCTATGTCATTGGGTGATGTCACCTAGAGCGCGCGAGCCAGGACATGCCATGTGCCACTACCCGAGAGTGACACGTGTCAAACTACTTAATTTTTTTTTTAAAAATGTTTATTTATTAAATTTATATATATATATATATATAATTTCCTTTCTTTTCTTTTGTCTTTTTTTCTCATTTATTCTTTCTCTCGCAACCTCTCTTCTCCCTCTTTGTTTCTCACACAATAGAGAACCTTAAGGGTTCTTTACCTCTTCTTGCCTCGAAACCACCGCCATAGCCACCACCACTGGTGGTGCTCGCCTTAGGTAACCCATCTCTCTCCCTCTCTCTCTCTGGTCTCTTGATCTTTCTGATATTATTTTATTTCTCCAATTTCTATTTTCTAATCTCCCTCTAACTCAATCTTCTGTAGGTTTGAACTTAGGTTGTTCTAGTGGAGAGCCTCAAGCCTTTTGCCATTTTTTTTTTCCAAATTGGATTTAACCTCCCGAGGTATCTCCCATTTCCCTTCTTTCTTCTCTCTATTCTCTATTTTCAACCTCAATATGATCTTACTCTACCAATCTCTCTCTAATATCTTTTCTTTGATTTTTCTATATTTTCTTGTGTTTTCTGATGAGCCAAACAGAGGCCGAGCTTGGGTTAGGTTAGGGTTCAGGTTGGGCTAAGGGTAAGGAACCTATGTTTGAGTTTGGGTCAAGCTTGGGTTTGACTAGGCCTGGGCGCATTAGGATTTGGTTCAAATTGGTCCTTGGGGGTTTTGGGGTTAGGTTGGGATTTGGGCTTGAATTGGTTAGTTTAGGATGGGTTGGGGCTTAAGTTGGGCTACAGTGGGCCAAGGTAGGTTGGGTTTAAGTTAGGTTAGTTGGGCTAGGTTATAACTAGGTTGGGCTTTGGGTTTGTGGGCTTTAGATTGGGTTGGTTGGTGTTGGCTTTTTGAGTTCAATCTCTATTTTTATGTTAACCAACACAAGTGTCTCACATGTGTGCCTAGTGTTTTGAATAGGTTTACAATTCAGAATGCACACGTAGAAGAGGAAGATGGAAGCCAGAAAGGACTTAAAGCTCACATCATACTAGCGTATTCCATGAAGAGAAGAGTAAAGAAGAAAGAAAACATTGGTTTATTTCAATTGTAGTTGCATTTGGTTTTCATACTTTGGTCTGTAATAATGCATGCATCTACATGATATGACTTAATGCTCAAATAGGCCTTAGATTTACTTTAGGTCCTCATAAACATTTCATGAAAAATCCCCTATAACTTAAAAGTTATACCATTATTAAAAGGGGTGAATTCTAATAAGAATCAGGACCTAAAGTGAACTTTGAAAGGACTTTGATTGACCAAACATAGGGCATTAAAAATTCCTTGGCCGACCGAACTAGTAAAAAGTCAATATTTTGAATTGGCTCGAGCGACCGGTCCAAATTTGAACTAAAATTCCATGGTCAACCGAATCTTGAATGCTGACACTTTTTGTAATGACCTACTTATCTAATGATACAATAAACATATTAAATAATAAGGTCAACCTGAACCCGAGGGTAACGGGGACACATCTGCCATTCACAGCAGAAACCTAAGCAGCAGTAAATGTAAATCACATTCTCATAACCACAAAATACATAATACCAGAGTCATAATCCAAAACACTGTATTTATATACAATCTCCCAAAAATACAAAAAAATCTCTCTAGGATCCCACATCAAAATCTCCTAATCCTAGTTTAAACTTACCCTCCTAACGGGGTAGCACAACAAACTCAATGGCGGTCTCGATCCGCCAATCCTTCTGGGTTTCTTGAAAATTATTTAATGTTTGGGTGGTGAGACACTTCTCAGTAAGGGAAAATAAACTAAATACAGTTGTGTGGCAACATGAATATTTGATGCAATTATACATATACGGTACATTTCATATACCTGAAAACATTCATCATAGCATACTGAATAATCATATACTTTCATAATTTCTAATAATTCGTACTAATCATGAAATGTCTGATATAACTGATAATACTATAATTTTATCCAGAATGTATAGCTAGTTGATGTCATGTGTTACCCCCCATGACAGGTTATGTCGCCCGAAGGCGGGACCCGACAATGGTTGGCCGACCACTGGCGAGTCAAAAATGTCTGTAAGTACGATAGGCCTGCCACACCCTGGTCCAGATTGCCAGGTGGACGTCCACAACTTTACACTGAAAACCACATCAACTATCCATCTCCCACCCTCTTATGGGGTGGTTAGCACAAGTCTGAACATAGATATCTGATCTGTATAGGAACGGTACCGTGCTCCTATAATTGAACTAAACTAACATTTGGGTTCTGATAATATACAGTTTAGCGTAAACAGATTGATAGCATTTTCTGTGATAACAAAATATATATGACTTTGCGCCAATTAGTTTCACATTTGTGACCTTGCGCCAAAATCATACATATACATACATCCTTGTGCCGAAATCATACGTAAAACACGGCCTTGCGCCAGCTATCAATCATAGCCTTGCATCGAAAATTTCATACATATCATTCTGAATAAATAATTCATTTATCATGTATTTTAAAACTATAATGTACTGCAATATTTCACAATTCCTAAAAACATACTTTATTCATAAAATTACCATATCATAATACTTCCCACGTAAAATAATATTCATGCCACACATTGCTGTATAAAACCATACATTATATTCTAAAATCATAATTTCTGACATTTCATACATATATATACATTTCAACGTAATAACAGTTGTTAGAAAAGGTGTATCCCAAGAGAGGGGATGAATTGGAAATTTTAAACTTTCTTATTAGGTTCAACTAATCCTACAATCAGTATTACACAAATTTAGGGTCTTTCTATGCAATTCCAAATGCATATATAAAAATGATGTGGAAATTAAATCAAACGCATCGTTCACACCATAACATACATGTGCGGTAAATATAAAGTACAGAAATATAAACAAGACACACAATATGTTATCAGGGTTCGGCCAACTATGCCTACGTCCCCGCCTCTAGCTCGCAAGCCAGAGGATTCCACTAATAGCTCACTTAAGGGTGGAGCGGGACCGTTTACAACCAGGTCAAATTAACACAGGGCTGACCTCAACCTTAACCAGGTCAATTAGCGGGGCTGACCTCAACCTACACGCCTTAACAGGACAACGTACCTAGCTTTCCTAAATGGGTATAAGCCAATCTGGGACTATTCCAGGGTTAGTCTCCCTCTACAGGCCTGTGCCTGGATATACAACAAATGTGTATATAATCAGATGGTACAGTGATTGTACTTTCGTGTAAAGCAGATATGTACCCAAATGCGCGCAATAACATACACCACAATATGATTCAATAAGTAAGCTCAATGTGGTCTAGAAGGTTCAACTCTCAAAGGTATTTTCTATCAGTGTAATACGCACGTGAGAGTGTCAAACAAACATCTTTGTATCACAAGATATGTTCAATATAATAGTTCATACAAAGATACTAGCCAGACAATATGTATATTTCAATGAGCAGGTTTCCTCAATCATATGATGCTCCAGTAATATATATGTTCGGTTTGTAAAAGATATTCAATCTCTGTATTCAACAAAGGATATGTGAGTTGATGAATATTGTAACAAAGATTTTATCACATAAACAAATATCTCTTCAAATGTTTTTCAAGATAAAAACATAATAGATATTTGAAAATGATTTTGAAAAGATTTTGTAAACAAAATACTATACGATCTTCTCAGGATATTGTAATGAAGGTGCAAGCTTAGAAGATCTAACAAAGTCTTCTTAGGATAGACTTATTAACAAAGTCCAATAAGAATCCTTGGGTTTTGCTCTTAAATAAAGTCGTGTCAAGCAAATAAAACAAGGAAAGCAAACCTTTCCAAACATACACTCAATCTACTTTCAAATGATGTAGGCACTATTAGAATATAAGCATGAGTGAATGAGGCTAAAAAATGAGTAATATAGGCTTTTGGATTTTCAGAGAATTCTCCCTTAATCAAAGTAGCAAATCATTCTAATTTTCTCAAATGATCTCATATATATAGGCATGGGAGAAAATAGCACCGTTGGGGACCTATTAGGAATTATTGAAAAATTTTAATGACATTTAAACCATTTTAACCCTGTTTAAAAAATTATTTAACCACGGTAAAAATCAGTGCAACTTGAGAGGTCCGGTCAACCAGAATAGGTTCGATCGACCAAGTCTCATATGATTCGATCGACTAGGGGACTTTTGAACTGAGGTCCCAGTCGACTAGGAGAAGGAGATTTCTCAATTTTTTGAGGTTCGGTCGGCCAGGCCATTTTGAACTGGCTGGTTTGGTCAACCAGACCGCTGGGAATCCTCCCGAGGACCCTCCAGTCGACTAGGTAGTTGAAGAACAAAAGTTCTCGATCGACCAGATGGTCAAATGTTGACCAAGAAGGGTTTCGGTCGACCAGGTCTATTTGAACAACTTGGTTTGGTCGACTAGGTGGCCAAACTTTTGACCCAGGGAGGTTTCAGTCGACCAGGGCCTTTTGAACTACTTGGCTGGTCGACCAAAAGTGCACCATGTATGCATTTCGATCCCTTTTCGAAACATACAAGCCCTATTCAAGTGCCTAACAAACAAATGTGTAAATGTGTGTGTCCCAGGATCACTTGGGGTCCAATTTGAAGACACCGAAAAAGTCCGGTGTCGGTCGATCGAAGGGTACACCCTAAGGTTTTTCTAAGGTCCTTTCTCATTCATGGTTTGTTTGAGCTTACGTAGTAAATCATACATGTGGTGTGTGTGAGCTTATTACAAACCAAATACCTACTTACTATTACAGACCAATTAAATATATTACAATGCTGAATTATAAATTGGTCTTCAGGCTTTGCTTGCTTTGTGCACATCTTGATTTTAACAGTCTCAGTTCCTGCACAAAAACTCAAACACTCATTAGATGCAATGAGTATTTGTCATAATCAAAACCGGGCATGACTAATAAGGTCAACAATAGTATTTTCTCAAATATGCATTTTTTTCATAATATACAAATATAATACATGCTTTCTTGAAAATTCATTTGCTGATAAATAATAATAATTTGCATGGAAAAAAAACTGCTTTAGTTTATTCCTTTACCTGATACTGAAAAGGAGCCCCTTAAATATACCGGTCCTACACTCGCAGGGTTTCTCATTCAACTCCCTAAAAACGAGAACTCTCAGAACTAAACTTCACTATTTTTCCATGAAATCATTTCCTATAACTATGATAAAATCAAATTTTGCATAAAAAGTCTTACCTTAAATCGGGGATGAATTCCAACTCTGCTCCACCAACGATTCGCTCGGGTAGATTTGGAGAAAACTTTCCCATGAGCATCGTGGTGGCCTTAGATCGCCGATCCGGCGAACAACAGTGTAACACCCCAACACCGAGGGGCCTGGGATATTAACTTTTTACTACTGATTTACAGCGGAAGCAAATAAACTCAATTATTATTAAACCAGAGCGCTAATTATCCATATTACAATCATTTAATTCAAAAGAAGAAAAATTACACAAACATAAATATCTGAAACCATACTAATATTTCTAATCAATCTTTACTTTTTCTAATCCCCACCAGCATGCTTGCTAAGCCTGATTTTCGACATGTCCTTCAGAATTATCTAAAATAAAATATGATTGGGGCGAGACAACGCTCAGTAAGTAAATAAGATTATTATTAGTGTGTGGCCAAAATGAGCTTTTAAAGAATTTCGTAAAACAATATTTAATACTATAACTTCAAGACTGCTTTTAGAATAAATATAAATTTAAAAATTTCTGCATAAAACTTTTGTCATCAATTTCAACAGTAAATTTTTACAATCATATACTATAACTGTTAAATTAAACTTTTAACTTTAAAATTGTAAAAATATTTAATGATAAACATACATATACTTTTCCTTATACGTTTTCCTTAGATCGTCATTTAAGCACCAGAATGATCCTTTTTACGTAACCTTACACTTTTCCTTCAAATCATCATTAACTTTGTACACGTAATTAAATATGTATAAACATATATTATATAAAAATCACCCTTAGGCCCATTTGCCGTAAGTCATGTTTACCCCCATGACTGGGTTGTGCAGTCCGAAGACTAGACTTAGCTGGCTGGCCGACCAAACTAAATCAACGTACGTAAACTTTAAATGAGATTTTCCTTATTAAGTCCTGGTCCGGAACCAGGTGTGCACTCAGGAGAAATTCACTAACATAAATAACCACTCTGTAAACAGTGTGGGTGCACTCTGATCCGTATAAACTTTAAGCTGCGGTATCGAGCATCTGTAACTTTGAACTTTCGTTGCCATAAAGGGGTTTTAAAATCATCTTATTATAATTTATGCATTTTAAAATAATATCGTAAAAATCTCATCTTTACTCATATTTTCATAAAAAAATGCAACGTAGAAATAAACTCATGCCACACAATTTTTGTGTTAAAAATATATATAATGTTATTTTTGAATAGAAAGAAATGCTGAAAATTTACCCGAGGAGATTGGAACATTTCTTAACCCAAAAATAGATGCAAGTATATTAAAGATAGAACTGATATAATTAAATATGCGTAAAAATAAACTCATGAAAATTTTGTGGAACTAATTAACATAATTAAAATTTACGTACAAAATAAACTCGGGTATGAATTTAAAATAAAAAGAAACTAACATAATCAAAATTTACTTACCTTCTTCCTTACGAACACTGTAACTATCTCTAAGAAATGAGATCGGAAAGAGTGGGTGATTGAGAACTTACTCAAAAATTCTCTCTCCACCACAATTTCTTTCAATCACTAATTCTTCTTTTCCTTGGAAAATTGTTGTGAAAAATGAAGGTTGAGAGCTTCCTATCTATAGGAAAATTTTGGGGAAGAAATGAAATTTATAAAAGTGTGGGGAGATGGGTGAAATTATAATTTTAAAAAATTAAAGAATGGGCAAGGTATGGGTTGTGTATGGGATAGGGATGGAGGCCATGTGGGAGTGCTTGCCACCATTCCCACTAAATAATTTTTTAATTAATTACTTACCTAATTAATTAATCAATTACTTAATTAATTATTTTATTATTTTTATTTTTTTTCCTAATCATTATTATCATTGTTATTAATTTTAAACTACTTTTAGTATTTATTTATTTTATTATTTATTTTTGAATAAGAATTAAATTTAAATTTTGAAAACTCATGTGGGCCCCACACAACTTCAAGACCCGAATGGATCCTACGTAATTCGAATAACTCTTATATGATTTTATGCATCCTACATAACTTTGAGACTTGTGTAAACCTCCATACGGCTTCGGGACTCATGTGGGCCCCACACAGTCTTGTGGGCCCCGCATAGGATACCTATATTATTATTATTTTATCATATATTTCTTCAAATTATATCAGTTAAAACATTATTTTATGTACTTATTTATGTATATAAACAGTGTCTTGTGGCTCCGGGACTCATGTGAACCCCACATAGTCTTGTGGGCCCCACATATGATACCTATATTATTATCATCTTATTATGTATTTCTACAAATTATGTCTGTCAAAACACTATTTTATGTATATATACTTATTTACGTGTACAAACAGTGTCTATCCTGTTTATCCTATGAAATTCCATTTTGACCAGGCCGACCTCCAGGGAGCGACTGAGCCGCAATGGTCTCTGAGCACTCGCTAAGAAAAGGTCTTTCTTAGGCATCAAACATGGAATCAAGGATCCTACAGAAAAATACTTCTGTATTGATATTAACTTAATGACTATTTTTATTATTTTATTATTATTGTACTTTAATCATATATATATATTTTTGGGTCACCACAAACAGACCTGAAATCGAAGAGAGAGGAGAGAGAAACTGTAGGGAGGAGAGAGAGAGAGTGAGGATTTTCCAATTTTTCTGTATAAAAATCGACTTTTACACTATTTATACTATGGGCTTTGTTGATAAGTCACGTCCCCTCGTTGACGAGTTCAAGAGGAAATTCGTTGACGAACTCTCCCCTTCATCGACGAAATTTAGAGTCGCCCGAAACATCCTCTTGGTATCTTCTCGTCGACAAAATGCACCCTTGTTGACGAAGCCTGCTGCCTCCTTCTGTTTCTGTTTCCCATTTCCCTTTCTCTTATTATTTAAATACTATTATTCTTCAGGTCATTACACCTTTTACCAGCCCCGACTGCCCAAACCTCTAGTTCAAAATGATCCCCGGCGACCAAATAGCTAGAACCGGCAACCCAAACCAAGCGTTGGGCGCCTGAACCTGCGAAGGTTGGGAAACCGCATTGTCTTCAGCCGACCAGTTGTTGCCCATAGTCAACCGAACCCAAAAAATAACTTTTAGTCTTTGTGAGTGTTCGAGCGACCGAGCCTAAGCGTCGGACAAATTTCATTGGAGCAAATTCTTCATAATCTCTCAAAATCTCTTTCATTCATTCATTCACTTGAAAAATCATTTTTAAAAGTAGATTTTTATTTAGGGCATTTACTTCATCAAAAGTATTTTACTCTCATTATTTTTTTCATTGTTTTAAAATCATTCTTGAGGGTAAATTTTGGTTTTTTCCATATGATTTCTTGAAAAACATTTAAGGGAGAATATTTTTATTAGTCACATCTTTGAGTATTTTATCATACGCATCATTTCTAAAAGATTCAAAATATTGTTTTAAGAAAACACATTTTCTCTACTAAACATAACTCATATCATTAGAGAGTGTATTTTGAGTTTGAATGTGTACATCTTTACTTGTATTTTCAGAAGCATTATTATGCATACAAATATTTTTATTGTATCTGTAATGACCCAAAAATATATATACGATTAAAGTATAATAATAATAATAAAATAATAAAAATGGTCATTAAATTAATATCAATACAGAAGTACTTTTCTGTAGAATCATTGATTCCATGTTTGATGCTTAAGAAAGACCTTGTCTTAGCAAGTGCTCAGAGACTATCGCGGCTCAGTCGCTCCTTAGAGGTCGGCCTAATTAAAATGAAATTTCATAAGATAAACAGGATAGACACTGTTTGTACTCGTAAATAAGTACATATACATAAAATAGTGTTTTGACAGACACAATTTGTAGAAATACATGATAAAATAATAATAATATAAGAATCCTATGTGGGGCCCACATGAGTCCTGAAGTCATGTGAGATTCACATGAGTCCCGAAGTTATGTAGGGCTCATAAAATCGTGTAAGGACTATTGAAATTACGTATGACTCACTTGGGTCTCAAAGTTGTGTGGGGCCCACATGAGTTTTCGAAATTCGAATTTAATTCTTAAAAAAAAAAAAACTAAAACATGGCTTAATAATAATAATAATAATTTTTAAAAAAATTTAAAATAAATAAATAAATAAATAAAATAATTAATTAATTAATTAAGTAATTAATTAAATGGAGTGGTGGCAAACACTCTCACATGACCTCCATCCCTATCTCATACTCAACTCATACCTAACTCATCCCTTACCCATTCTTTAATTTAAAAAAAAAATTATAATTTCACTCATCTACTTACACTTTTACAAATTCTATTTTCTTCTCTAAAATTTTTTCTCAACCCTTATTTTTCATAAAAATTTTCAAAATAAGAGAAGAATTAGTGAGTGAAAGAACTAGTGGTGGAAAGAGAATTTTAAGTAAGTTCTCACTCATCCACTCTTTCCGATCTCATTTCTTAGAGATATTTATTGTGTTCGTAACACAAGGTAAAAGAAGAGGTAAGTAAATTTGATTATGTTAGATTTTTATTAAAATTCATACCCGAGTTTATTTGTAAGTAAATTTCAATTATGTTAGTTAGTTTCATAAAATTTTCTTGAGTTTATTTTTTACGCATATTTAATTATACTAGTTTTGTCTTTAATATACTTGCATTTATTTTTTTAGTTAAAAAATGTTCTAAACCCTCGAGTATTTTACATTATTAATTTCTATTCGAGAAAATATTTTTAATACGAAAATTGTGTGGCATAAGTTTATTTATACGTTGCATATTTCACGAAAATATGAGTAAAGATTACATGAGTTGATTTTTTTTTTTTTTTACGTTGCGTATTTCACGAAAATATGAGTAAAATTGATATTTTCATGATATTGTTTCAATTGTACAAATTATATATATAAATATTTTTAAAATCCCTTTTAGCAAAGAAAGTTCAAAGTTACAAATGCTCGGTACCGCAGTTTAAAGTTTAAACGAATTAGAGTGCACCCACACTGTTTACACATTGGTTTTATATGGTAGTGAATTTCTCTTGAGTGTACACTTGGGTTGGACCAGGGTTTAATAGGGAAAATTTCACTTAATGATGATAAACACTGATTTAGTTTGGCCTGCCAGCCAGTTAAATCCAGTCTTTGGACTGCACAACTCAGTCATGGGGGTAAACATGACTTACGATTAACAGACATAAGGATGATTTTTACAGTATATGTAGATACATATTTAATTACGTGTACTGAGTTATTGATGATTTGAAGGTAAAGTATAAGTTTATATGAACATGACCATTATTGTGCCTAAATGATAATTTAAAGGAAACGTATAAGGAAAAGTATATATATATATATATAATTAAAAATTATAATTACAGTTTTTAAAGTTAAAAGTTTAATTTAACAGTTATAATATATGATTATAAAATTTTACTGTTGTAGTTGATGACAAAAGTTTTTATGCAAAAATATTTATATTTAAATTTATTTTAAAAATATTTTTTTGAAGCTATAATATTAAATATTATTTTACGAAATTATGAAAGATCATTTTGGCCACACACTAATAATAATCTTATTTACTTACTAAGTGTCGTTTCACCTCAATCATTATTTTACATTTTAGATCATTTTGAAGAGAGTACCAGAAATCTGAAGTAGCATGTGCATGGACGGGAATAGAAAGCGTAGAGTAGAATAAAAAAATTAGCATAATACTATTTAGATTATGTTTGTGTATTTCAGAATTTTAGAAATTTACATTTTAATAGTTGAGACATATATTTGTAAATAAAGTTAATTAGTGCTTTGGTAATAAAAATAATTTAGATTTATTTGTGTCCACTGAAAAATTTATATGCAGGAACTCACTCGGGTTCGTATCCTTACAATTGGTATCAGAGCATAGGATATAGGTTCTACATATTCTAACATATAAATTTTACCAGAACTTAGACATAAAACATGATTTGGGTAGGATTTGGTAGTTTAGAATATTTCTTTTAGTTGGTTATATTATTATACGTTAATAATAGATTTATGATTTTAAAATAACATTTTATCATTGTTTAAGAATGGATCCTAAAGATAATAATATTGGAGGAAATGAGATTAACGTAAAGGCTCTCAAAGACAGGTAACGATTCTAAATTCTCTAAGAAAAATAATAGTATTATTGAAGACACATTAATTAATTTAAATATGTTATTTATGTTTGTAGAAACACGTACCCATATTGATGATTCATAATTAATTATCAAATAGTTTAAAATTTTCATATATATAAATATAATAATATAATAATATCTGAGATTTATTTATTTTCATTTTTATTATTTTTACTAAAAGTATAAGAAATAGCACATTAGACTCTACTAGATTTAGAGGTGCTACACATACAAATAGATATGAACAAATGATTTATTCTAAAATCTGGATTTACCCAAAAGTATTTTTACGTTGCATATTCAGTTCTTATCAAAATGTTCAAGCATAATTTAGGAATATATATTTTGGCGAAATCTTTAATTTTAATTTTGTATTAGTTTACAAGGAATTAAATATAATTTAAACGTTACTATATTATATTTAAATTCAAAAAAAATCCCTTAGTATGTGCAAGTTAAATATGAATATATATATATATATATATATTTTATTACATATTTAATTCCCATCAAGATTACAAGTTTGATTTAAAAGTACAAATTTTGACGGAATCTTTAAATTTAATTTTGTATAAATTAATAAAAATTAACACAACTTAAATTTTACTATATTATATAAATTAAAAAAAATTATATAGTAAAAATTCCGTTAATGAAAGTAATATAAAAAACAACTAATCTTCTTCAAATAACTAACCAATGTCAAATCATCAAACATACCCAACATATATTTGATTTAATAATAATAATAATAATAATAATAATAATAATAATAAAATGATAATACTACTAATAATAATGGAATATAAAAAATATATATATATAAAAGAGGTACTCTCGCAGTAAATTAAAAAAAAAAAATAGTCTCATGAGTGGAAATCATCGGTTATAGCTTACTTACCCCTGAAGTAAAGTCAGGGCATGAGACTACTTGGGCATAGGGGGGACTCGAATCCGTGATCACATGGATGCATGACCGGTTTCTTTCCACTAGGCCACCCACTCAAGTGGTGACTAGAGTATGGAATTAATTATAGTTAAAGTATTAATAAATATGTAAAAATATGAACAAAACCTTGAGTTCGTAAATTTTGCAATATGTGTCGCTCGCTCGATTTTCGCGGTACGCGTTACTCTATCTCGATTTTCATGACACATATCGCTCTCCCTCAATTTTTGCAAAGCGTGTCACTCGAGGCACGTGTTGCTCTCTCTCGATTTTTACGACACACATCGTTTTTTCTCGATCTTTTCAAAACGTGTCGCTCGATATCCATGACACGCGTTGCTCTCTCTCGATTCTCGCAGCACATGTCGCTTTCCCTCGATTTTTGCAAAATGCGTCGCTCAATATCTGTGACACGCGTTGCTCTCTCTTGATTCTCACAACACACGTCACTCTCCCTTGATTTTTGCAAAATGCGTCGCACAATATCCGTGACTCGCGTCGCCCTTTCTCGATTCTTGCAACACACGTCGTTCTCCCTCGATTTTTGTAAAAATGTGTAGCTCGATATTTATAACACGCGTTGCTCTCTCTCGATTCTCGCGACACATGTCGCTCTTTCTCAACACGCGGCTATTCTCCTATAAAAAGGGTTTGCCCTCCTTGAACTCTAAGCATCACAACTTTCTATCATCTTGAATAATCACATTTTGGTTTGTAGAGATTAACTCTTCTCAACTTGTCTCTTAGTTGTCTCATTACTTGAAAATGTTGCCAAATCACCCAACTCCCCAAGTTGCTGAGAGCAGCACTAGATCGTCGATCCAAAGATGGAAACCCAGTAAAACACAGGTGGAGATTTTAGAGGAGGCCTTCCATAGCAATCAAGGGGAACTTCCTTCTGTGGAGCGGGCTATCTTGCTTGTAGCACAACTCCAACAGTATGGTCCAATCGAGCCGAGAAATGTACGCTTTTGGTTTGAGAATTGTAGGCGTAGGCGGGGATCAGTTGAAGAAGCCACTATCTCAACTACTGCCCCACCAATTATCCATCTTACCTTCTCCGCCACTACCACCCCTAGCAGTGCCCTTGCCATTTTCCAACCACTTGTACTCTCATCCCTATCGACAATATTTCGTCTATGAAACTTACAACTAACATCACACCAATGAGCCATACCCCTTACAATGGCAGTATCACAGTCACCACACTAAGGGTTTCGGATAATGCTGGCCTACTCCACCATTGCAAAGAGATCCAATACGCGTTGAGACTCATGTACAGGCCATCGATGACTCGTTATGATCATCCCCACCAAAGGCCACAAGGGGAAAAGGGTAGAACTTCCTCCCTCGCCGAACAAACGGGTGTTTTCTCTTTTTTTCCGACCCAAGCCAGTAACATTATAAGAGATCAACTCCGCCAAGAAAGAACCCAGGCAGTTAGCAGTGACACCACTAACACTTCGATAGATATTAACGTTGATTTAAGGTTCTAAAAGCCACATTTCGTTTAATATATATATATATATATATATTAAATTTATAGGACATGTATAATATATATATAATTATCTTTTTCCATGTCTTCTGAATTTCTTCTCCATTTCAACCCCTTTTAGACCGACGATTCACACTTCAATTTTCAAAATAAAATATTTCGCCAAATTGACCCTCAATTTATTCTAAGACTTAGTCAAATCGTTTATCATTTTGCTCTTTCAAAATAGCACAACCAATTATACAGTACTTATTTTAAATTAGCAAATTTTGAGGATGAAATTTTTATAAGGAGGGAAGAATGTGATGACCCAAAAATATATATACGATTAAAGTATAATAATAATAATAATAATAATAATAATAATAATAATAATAATAATAATAATAATGGTCATTAAATTAATATCAATACAGAAGTGTTTTTCTGTAGGATCCTTGATTCCATGTTTGATGTCTAAGAAAGATCTTATCTTAGCGAATGCTCAGAGGCCATTGCAGCTCTGTCGCTCCCTGGAGGTCGGCCTAATCAAAATGAAATTTTATAGGATAAATAGGATAAACACTACTTGTATACGTAAATAAGTAAATATATATAAAATAGTGTTTTGATAGACATAATTTGTAGATTCTCATGATAATAATAATATAGGTATCCTATATGGGGCCCACAAGACTATGTAGGGCCCACATGAGTCCCGAAGTCGTGTGAGATTCACATGAGTCCCGGAGTTATGTAGAACTCATAAAATCGTGTAAGGATTATTGAAGTTACATAGGACCCACTTGGGTCTCAAAGGTGTGTGGGGCCCATAAGACCATGTGGGGCCCACATGAGTTTTCGAAATTCTAATTTAATTCTTAAAAAAAAAAACTAAAACATGACTTAAAAATAATAACAATGATAATAATAATAATAATAATAATTTTAAAAAAATAAAATAATTAATTAATTAAATGGGAGTGGTGGCAAACACTCTCACATGACCTCCATCCCTATCCCATACTCAAATAATACCTAACTCATCCCTTGCCCATTCTTTAATTTTAAAAAAATTATAATTTCATCACTCTCCTAACACTTTTATAAATTCTATTTTCTTCCCCAAAATTTTCCTATAAATAGGAAGCTCTCAACCTTTATTTTTCATAAAAAATTTCAAAGGAAGAGAATGATTAGTGTAACGACCAAAAAAAAAAAATTAATTAAAAAAAAATTTGTTTAATTAATTAATTAATTAATTATTATTAAAAAAATTAATTAAATTAGGAAATTTGAGGATTTTGGGTATATATATATATATATATATGTATGTATGTATGTATGTATACTTAATTACATATAAGGATAAATTTTATATATATATATATATATATGTATATAAAAGTATATATATATAATTATTATATAATAAAGTAAAGTAAGAGATAAAGGAAAAAAAGAAAAATAGAAAAGAAAAGGGAAACTTAAAGGCTAAACTTCCTGGAGAAGACATGAAGTGGAAAGAGAAAAAAAAAACTATTCACGCGGCAGAACAAAGGAAGGAAAAGAGAAAAAAAAAAACTCTCTCAGCTCACACTCTCCACTCTTCCTCTCTTTACTATTTCGCGGCGGATTCTCGCCCAATTGAAAGTTCAAAAATACCACTAGACTTCATTCTTCGCCACCGACATATCTACTGAAGTGGATTTGTCGTAGGAGCAACGTGAGCATATCTCCCGGGGTAAGGCAAATTTTCATTCTTACTTCAATTTTTCTTAAATTTTAAGTCAAATGGGCGATCGGACACCACCACGAGAATCTAGGGATGATTCTCTACAAGTTTAGCGGAGTAGATTTCTCGTGAGGTCGTTGTAGAAATAGTCCCAAAATTAGGATAAATGAGTTATTTAGAAATTAATTGTTATTTAATTTATGTAAATTAGAAAATGTTAACATTATATTTTATTGAGGTTGATTTGATTGAATCAGGATTCGGGTGAGCGTCGTGGATATAATTTTGGGAGCCCGCAGGCGTGGTTCAGGGAATCAGGTAAGGAGGAATAAAATTAAATCAATATTTTATTAAGGTGAACGAGTTATTTATGAGCATATGAAATTTATTATTTATCTATATGATTTTCAGAATAGCCTGATTTCTGGAAAAATGATGATTTTGGTTTAAGGTTATATTTGGGATAATTGCTTATGATATTAAAATCGTGTGGCATGAGAACAATTTCTTTCCAATAAATTGAATATGAATTTCTGTGGTATTTGGGCTTGCATGAGGAGTTGTTTAGAATGATTATGACATGATGAATGAATTGATATGTTGGATTCCTGTGTGGAAATGCATTGGCGTCTGTGTGAACTAACTGGTGTGGTTATTCGTATGCATCTTAATATAACGTTGGCATGAGGAGGTTGTTATATTGCCTAAATATAAATCATGATATGACGTTGGAAGGTTGATGAGCTTGTTATATTGTCATTTATATAGGGTAGGACATTGGCAGGTCGAGGAGCTTGTTCTACTGATGTTTGACGGGTAGGTCATGAGGATTGGATACTGGTGAATAGTGGTGCTTGTGTGGGCCACGTGTTGCAGAAGCTGGAGTGGTGCCTATGTGGGCCACATTATATCCCGTGTGGATAATGACGCCTGTGTGAGCCATGTTATGTACCCTGTGTGGGTAGTGGTGCTTGTGTCGGTCACGTTATATCCTGTGTGGATAATGGCGCCTGTGTGGGCCATGTTATGTACCCTGTGTGGGTAGTGGTGTTTGTGTGGGCCACGTGTAGATAAGAAGTACGTAGGTGCCTGTGTGGGTCACGTATTGATATATGCACAATTGCTCTATGTGGGCCACGTACTGAGGACATTGGAAGAGGAAATATAAGTTGCATGATTCTCGTGTGAATGTGTTGTGCATGTGAGTTTAATTAAAACATAATAATAATGAAATAGCATATTGTGAATGCATGTGTGTGCATGCGGTGAGGTAAACATACCACCGGGGGCTTGCTGAGAAAGGCGAGTGCTCTGTTAGGTAGTTTCTTGGTATCAGTGCAAAGGGATGCTACTTGTATGGATGGGTAGACATCCCGATTCCTGGAAACCTTCGCCTTTAAAATAATAAAGATGTGTATATTGGTGGCAAGGTAATACTTCACTTGAAGGCTTACTGAGTAAGGTGAGTGCTCTGGAAGGTACTTTTTAGTACCAGAGTAGAGGGAAGCTACTTGTATGGGCGGGTAATCTTCCCTATCCTTGGGGACGTTCGCCTGCATAAAAATTATGTACTTGTGCATATTGGATGTGTGTATGACATTAGATGTCGAGAATGTTATTAATGATACATTTTCTCAATTGTTATTAATATTATGTGAGAAACAGTTTATTTTGATATGTAAATATTAAAACTCATTTGTCACACATTGTTATAATTTATTCCACCCTTACTGAGAAGTGTCTCACTTTAGTAGATTAACAATTTTTCAGGTTCTTCTGGAGATTGGGTTTGAAGGCCTAGGCTGGGATTATATTTGGTAGTTTCTTTTTTTGGTATTGTGAGATACTAATATATATACATATATATATTTGTACTGGGTTATGTTTTAAATACTGATTGTAGATACAGATATTTGGATTTGTAGTGTTTGTTTTTGGGTTGTTATATAGAACTCTAGTATTTATTTGAGGTTATTTATTTATGTTCCGTTGTGTGCATGTTAATTATAGTATCAGATATAGGTGATTGGAACACGTGGCACCTGAGTCCCACTTGGCGGGTTCGGACCGTCTCATTGTGGTATCAGAGCATTAGGTTATAGGTTCTGCAGATTTTAAGATTGATTAATATCAGAGTATAGGTACAAATAAGGATAAGGATAGGAATGAGTAGATTAGGATATTGATAGAAGATTTTGAGTTTTGTTTCGTAGCTTAGAGGCAAAAATCCCTTGATGGACTTCTGTGAGTTTCTGAATCCGGCTAGTTTCAGAAAATCATGGTAAATCCATTGACGATGATGTTTCTAAGTAGAGAGACTGGAACTCAGAATTAGAACTTGAGGGTTAAGTTGATTTGGGAATAAGCTGGTTGTTTGATGTTTTAATTGAGGATTTAAATGTTAAATTGATTCGTTGTTCTATAATTGATTAGAAAATTTCGAGGACAAAATTCTTTTAAGGACGGGAGAATGTAATGAAAAAAAAAATTAATTAAAAAAAAATAATTGAAAAAATTATTGTTTAATTAATTAATTATTAAGAAAATTAATTAAATTAGGAAATTTGAAGATTTTGGGCACATATATATATATATATATATATGTATGTATATAAAAGTATATATATAAAGTTATTATATAATAAAGTAAAGTAAGAGATAAAGGAAAGAAAGAAAAAAAAAAAAAAGGGAAACTTAAAGGCTAAGCTTCCTGGAGAAAACAGAAAGTGGAAAGAGAAAAAAAAAACTATTCACGCAACAGAACAAAGGAAGGAAAAGAGAAAAAAAAAAAAAACTCTCTCAGCTCACGTTCTCTACTCCTCCTTTGTTTACCATTTCGCGGCGGATTCTCGCCCAATTGAAAATCCGAAAATACCACTAGACTCCATCCTCTGCCACCGACATATCTACTGAAGTGGATTTGTCGTAGGAGCAATGTGGGTATATCTTCTGGGGTAAGACAAATTCTCATTCTTACCTCAATTTTTCTTATATTTTAAGTCAAATGGGTGATCGGACACCACCACGAGAATCTAGGAATGATTCTCTACAAGTCTAGCAGAGCATATTTCTCATGGGATCGTTGTAAAAATAGTCCCAAAATTAGGATAAATGAGTTATTTAGAAATTAATTGTAATTTAATTAATGTAAATTAGGAAAGGTTAACATAATATTTTATTGGGGTTGATTTGATTGAATCAGGGTTCGGGTGAGCGTCGCGGGTAAAATTTTGGGAGCCCTACAGGCGTGATTCAAGGAATCAGGTAAAAGGGAATAAAATTATATCAGTATTTTATTAAGGTGAACCAGTTATTTACGAGCATATGAAATTTATTATTTATCTATATGATTTTTAGAATAGCCTGATTACTGGAAAAATGATGATTTTGGTTTGAGGTTATATTTGTGATAATTGCTTATGATATTAAAATCGTGTGACATGAGAACGATTTCTTTCTAATAAATTGAATATAAATTTCTATGGTATTTAGGCTTGCATGAGGGGTTGTTTAGAATAATTATGACACGATGAATGAATTGATATGTTGGATTCCTGTGTAAAAATGCATTGATGTGTCTATGTGAACTAACTGGTGTGGTTATTCGTATGCATTTCAATATAACGTTGGCATGAGGAGGTTGTTATATGGCCTAAATATAAATCATGATATGGCGTTGGCAGGTCGAGGAGCTCGTCATATTGTCATTTATATGGGGTAGGACATTGACAAGTCGATGAGCTTGTTCTACTGATGTATGATGGGTAGGTCATGAGGATTGGATACTGGTGAATAGTGGTGCCTATGTGGGCCACGTGTTGCGAAAGTTGGAGTAATGCCTGTGTGGGCCGTGTTATATCCTGTGTGGATAATGGCGCCTGTGTGAGCCATGTTATGTATCCTGCGTGGGTAGTGGTGCCTGTGTGGGCCACGTTATATCCTATGTGGATAATGGCACCTGTGTGGGCCATGTTATATACCCTGTGTGGGTAGTGGTGCCTGTGTGGGCCATGTGTAGATAAGAAGTACGTAGGTGCCTGTGTGGGCCACGTGCTGATATGTGCACAGTTGCTCTGTGTGGGCCACGTACTGAGGACATTGGAAAAGGAAGTATAAGTTGCATGATTTCTGTGTGGATGTGTTGTGCATGTGAATTTAATTAAAACATAATAATAATAATAATAATAATAATAATAATATAGCATATTGTGAATGCATGTGTGTGCATGCGGCGAGATAAATATACCACCGGGGGCTTGCTGAGAAAGGCAAGTGCTCTGTTAGGTAGTTTCTTGGTATTAGTGTAAAGGGATGTTACTTGTATGGATGGGTAGACATCCCGATTTCCCGGAAACCTTCGCCTTTAAAATAATAAAGATGTGTATACTGGCGGCGAGGTAATACTTCACCTGAGGGCTTATTGAGTAAGGTGAGTGCTTTGGTAGGTAGTTTTTAGTATTAGAGTATAGGAAAATTACTTGTATGGGTGGGTAATCTTCCCTATCTTTGGGGACTTTTGCCTGCATAAAAATTATGTACTTGTGCATATTGAATGTGTGTATGACATTAGATGTCGAAAATGTTATTAATGGTACATTTTCTCAATTATTATTGATATTATGTGAGAAACAGTTTATTTTGATATGTAAATATTAAAACTCATTTGTCACACACTGTTATAATTTATTCCACCCTTATTGAGAAGTGTCTCACTCTAGTGGATTAACAATTTTTCAGATTCTTCTGGAGATCGGGTTTGAAGGCCTAGGCTGAGATTGTATTTGGTAGTTTCTTTTTTGGGTATTGTGAGATACTGGTATATATACAGATATATTTGTACTGGGTTATGTTTTAAATACTGATTATAGATACAGATATCTGGATGTGTAGTGTTTGTTTTTGGGTTGTTATATAAAACTCAAGTATTTATTTGAGGTTATTTATTTATGTTCCATTGCGTGCATGTTAATTATGTTATCAGATATAAGTGATTGGAACACGTGGCACCTGAGTCCCACTTGACGAGTTTGGGGCGTCACAATTAGTGAGTGAATGAATTAGTGGTGGAGAGAGAATTTTGAGTAAGTTTTCACTCACCCACTCTTTTCGATCTCATTTCTTAGAGATAGTCATTGTGTTCGTAGTACAAGGTAAAAGAAAAGGTAAGTAAATTTGATTATATTAGACTTTTATTAAAATTCATACCCGAATGAAAGCAATATAAAAATTAAGAGTACAAATTTTGATAGAATCTTTAATTTTAATTTTGTATAAATTTATAAAAATTAACACAACTTAAATTTTACTATATTATATAAATTAAAAAAAATTATATATTAAAAATTCCGTTAATGAAAGCAATATAAAAATTAACTAATCTTCTTCAAATAACTAACTAATGTCAAATTATCAAACATACCCAACATATATTTGATTTAATAATAATAATAATAATAATAATAATAATAATAATAATAATAATAAAATGATAATAATACTAATAATAATGGAATATAAAAAAATATATATAAAAGAGGTACTCTCGCAGTAAATTAAAAAAAAAAAAAATATAGCCTCATGGGTGGAAATCATCGGTTATAACTTACTTACTCCCGAAGCAAGGTCAAGGCATGAGACCACTTGGGCATAGGGGGGACTCAAACTCGCGATCACATGGATGCACGGTCGGTTCCTTACCACTAGGCCACCCACCCAAGTGGTGACTTGAGTATGAAATTAATTATAGTTAAAGCATTAATAAAGATGTAAAAATATGAACACAACCTTGAGTCAGCAAATTTTGCAATACGCGTCGCTCGCTCAATTTTTGCAACACGAGTCACTCTATCTCGATTTTCGTGACACATATCGCTCTCCCTCGATTTTTGCAAAGCGTGTCACTCGAGGCACGCGTCGCTCTCTCTCAATTTTTGCGACACACATCGTTTTCCTTCGATTTTTTGAAAATGCGTCACTCGATATCTTCGACACGCGTTGCTCTCTCTCGATTCTCGCAACACATGTCGCTCTCCCTCGATTTTTGCAAAATGCGTCACTCAATATCCATGACACACGTTGCTCTCTCTTGATTCTCACAGCACACATCACTCTCCCTCGATTTTTGCAAAATGCCTCGCTCGATATCCGTGACACGCGTCGTCCTCTCTCGATTCTCGCAACACACATCGTTCTCCCTCGATTTTTGCAAAAATGCGTCGCTCGATATCCGTGACATGCATCGCTCTCTCTCGATTCTCACAGCACATGTCACTCTCTCTCAACATGCGGCTATTCTCCTATAAAAAGGGTTTTTCCTTCTCGAACTCTAAGCATCACAGCTTTCTATCATCTTGAATAATCACATTTTGGTTCTTAGAGATTAACTCTTCCCAACTTGTCTCTTAGTTGTCTCATTACTTGAAAATGTTGCCAAATCACCCAACTCCCCAAGTTGCTGAGAGCAGCACTAGATCGTCGATCCAAAGATGGAAACCCAGTAAAGCACAACTGGAGATTTTAGAGGAGGCCTTCCACAGCAATCAAAGGGAACTCCCTTCTGTGGAGCGGGTTATCTTGCTTGCAGTGCAACTTCAATGGTATGGTCCAATCGAGCCGAGAAATGTATGCTTTTGGTTTGAGAACTGTAGGCATAGGCGGGGATCAGTTAAAGAAGCCACTATCTCAACTACTGCTCCACTAATTATCCATTTTACCTCCTCCGCCACTACCGCCCCAAGCAGTGCCCCTGCCATTTTTCCAACCACTTGTACCCTAATCCCTATCGACAATATTCTGTCTATGAAACTTACAACTAACATCACACCAATGAGCCATACCCCTTACAATGGCAGTATTGTAGTCACCACACTAAGGGTTTTGGATAATGCTGGCCTACTCCACCATTGCAAAGAGATCCAATACGTGTTGAGACTCATGTACAGGCCACCGATGACTCGTTATGATCATCCCCACCAAAGGCCACAAGGGGAAGAGGGCAGCACTTCCTCCCTCGCCGAACAAATGGGTGTTCTCTCTCTTTTTCCGACCT